>NW_007727119.1:128189-131146 GCF_000696425.1 Galeopterus variegatus | reverse complement strand
TCCCTCAGCCACAGTGATTGGTTTAGGGGTAAGCATATGACCCAAATTAGGCCAATCAATCTATCCCTGGGAGTTGGACTGAAACTATAAACAAAGAGGCACTTTTTTTTTTTTTCCCTTTTTGTCTTTTTTCATGACTGGTAACGGGATTGCAACCCTCAGTGTCGCACCTGTACTGCGACCAGCAACGGGATCGCAACCTTCGGTGTCGCGCTCGCACCACGCTCAACCAGTGAGCGGACCGGTCTGTATGTGGGATCCGAACCCTCGGCGGGAGTGCCGCACTGTACCAAGTGTGCCACCGGGCCGGCCCAAGAGGCACTTTCTGTGGGAATTATTAAGCTGGTAGGAGTAAGCCTGGAGCTTCTAGGGACCATCTTACTGTCATAGTATACAGCCTGCCCAAGAATGAAGTCAACACAAAGGAAAGTAGAACTGAGATATGAGAAGGACAGATTCCTGAGCCAGATATGCCCCCATGAACTTAGCAATTAGGTGGACGGATGTACTTCCATTTAGGTTTAACTAGATTGAATTTGGATTCTGCCACATACATGGCCAAAAGAATTTTGATGAATATCAGCCCTCATCAAGATTTTTGGACATTTTTCACACAGGATGCTCAATTGGCTGATTCCAGATCTTGATATCTTATTTATGAGGGTGCTGGTCACTATTGGAAGGTGGCATGTGGAGCTGCTCTTGCCTGGAAGGCCAGGCTGTTTACCCATTTCTCCTCTCCCTAATGGTTGCTAAGTCCTAAGTGAAAATCAAAGACAAAATTACTCTCATATTTGTATGATGCTTTCCATTTTATAGTTTTACAACGGTTTATCTCTTCCTTTTTTTTTTTCAAGGAACAAAAAAATATGCACAGTAACTAAAGAACAGTGGGTTTATTATGTAAAAATATGGAATAATTACACACTGAATGTAGGAAGTATAGCTGAGCTTCATGGGAACTAGACAGTCACCAGAGGCTAATCCCACCATCTCTCTTTCTCTTTTGGAGATCACACGGCATCTTGCCTGCTTCTCTCTGCTTCGTTCTTCTTTATTCAGACCAGCTTCTCTGCTCACTCATTTGCTTGCATCCATTATTGCTACCCCAAAATGTTGTCTTGGATCTCAAGTCTCCATTAACTTGTGGCTTGATCTTCAGGGCTAAATGACTCAGTCTCTAACATTTCAAATTTCCATGAAAGAGAATCTGACCGGTCCAGCCTAGCTCAGCTGTTCACCTGGTGTTTAATCAGTTGTGGCTGATTAAAAGGGTAAAAGTGTCATGTGATCTGCAGAGCTTCCCATTTTCAGGCTGGGGGTGGTGACGGTAGATCGATTTTCTAAGTAGGAAATGTGGGAGGGAAGAAAGTTATAAGCATCATCACTACAGCGTCTTTATCTCATTTGATCCCCGTATTTCTAAGAGAAGGACATTCTCATTATCCCCATTTCACATAAGACTTAGGGTAAGTAGCTTATCTGAGGGCGTGCAATGATTAGATGACGAATGTAGGATCTTAAACCCCAGACTTTTCACTTCAGATCCCACGTGGTTTCTTTAGCACTATCCTGTCTCTTGTGAAGTTATATGACCTCAATTTCTTGAGTATCAAAATTATATCTAGTCTTGATTTTTAAGGATTTAATAACACTAACTCATTATTTTAAAGATAAACATTAGTGGTGATCCAAAAAGAGAAGGTTGCGGAAGAAGATCTGAACTACAGTTCTTGGTCAATGTACTGCTATCCATTAATGAAGAAGCAAGCGAGAGTGAAAATTCTGTTAGGAAAAGTTTAAAGGAAAACGTAGCTGGGGAATGGTGGAGCTGTGCTTGGGGCATACCTGTGGCTCATCGGCAGCTGCAGAGGTTTTGGCGATAGCTAAGATGGCTGGGGATTCCATTCCTAACTGGTAGGTTTGAGTAGCAAATGCTGCCAACTGAGTGATGGTACTTGTCAGAAAGTGTCCTGTCTGGGTTTTCTTTAAGTGTGGATGGCTGAATCTCAGATCTATAGCTCACGCTCCCACAAACTGAGACTTTCCCATTCTGTCCTTTGTTTCCTATATCCCACCAGACTTGGGGGCCTGGGGGGAGGGAAGCAAACATTCATTAATACAATCATAAAATTATAAAATTTTAATAATTTTAATTAATACAAATTGCAAAAATTGCCTCTGATGTGACCTGCCATGGAGGACTCATTCTTCCCCTCTCCCATCCTACCTTAAATAGTTCTTAAGGCCCCAAGGCTCTGTCATTGGTGCACAGTGGTCCATCCTTAGTTGTAATGTGATGGTTGCCGTTCTTCTCCTTTTCTCTTTTGTGGCCCCTTGGGGAGTTATTTTTAGTTACCACCATTGCCAAATCTAGTGGCTGATCCTCTGTCACTTACCAAAGATGCTACAAATATCTGCTCAAGGTACTGCTGTTACTGGCCACCAGTGTTGGTGCCTCAGCACCTCTGCCAAGTCTGTGCTGAGGACTCTGTCTACCACAGCTGCCACCAGAGGGCTGGGTCTATTAATGTCAGTGCCCCATCCTTCACGGAGCCTGTGCTGAGGCAGTTCTTTTTTGACAGCCTCATCTTTCTAGGATTCAGTATTGATTGAATTTGAATTACGGAACCTTTCAGAAATACAAATATATCCTAGGACACACACAGCTTCTACTTTGGCTCCCATGTTTCTGGGTTTGGGAGGATTTTGGTGATCAAGGTCCTCCCAGGCAACTCTGTCTCTTATACCCAGATTGTTGGTGCTAAGCAGCTAACTTCTCAGGGTTAAGGTGATACTCACCCTTCTGATACCATTGCTTTTTTTTTTTTTTTTCCTTTTGTGGCAAGAGCCAAACCAAACAAACAAACACAAATTTAAAATACCATTACTGCTCAAGAGCACACAAACCCAACCAGAATATTCTCCAGTTGAGACACTCTCCAAGTGGATGGTTT
>NW_007727119.1:124521-127135 GCF_000696425.1 Galeopterus variegatus | reverse complement strand
AAAATGTATGTGTTCACATGGTTAATTTTTGACCAGGGGAATGGAAAGTGGAGAAAATGATAACGGTGGTAAAAAGAAGGGGTGTGTCTGTGCATGTGCGTGTACATGTGTGTGTGTGTTTATTCACATAAAATAGAGTTAAGCTAGCCAAAAGTCAAGGAATCCTTATCAGGTATCCCAACAGGTTTGTAATTGTATTAAAGATCTGTCAGCAGTTAGGAAGTCGACAGAGTGTTCAACTCACTTTAACAGGTGTTTATGAAGCACTTATTATGTGTCTCTCATACATAACAGAGATCTAATAAAAGTCAAATTTATGATAAGGAGCCCTCCCTCTCTGGGTTGCTTCCTTTAGTTGTTCCTCCCAGGAATTCTGAGCAGGAAAGATTAAAATCCACTTCAGCTCCACTTTGGTTGCTACTTACATTCAGTATCAAATTTAACAATCTTTCCCAGGGCTGATACAGTTTTGTATATGTGAGTTTGCATTTTATTGGTTCTACCACCTCAAAAATGGTGAAGGATTTTATAAGGCAATGTCTCTCTCAAGTGGTCCTCTCCCAAGCACAGGGAACCTCTCTCCAGGAACATCTCACTCAGTCCCATGGTTAGCATCTGTTGCCCCACACCNAGTGCCTTAAAGCAGGGTTTCTCAAATTTTAATGTGTGTAAAATTCACCTGGGGATTTTCCTGAAATGCAGATTCTACTTCAGCAGGTCTGCTGTGGGGCCTGAGAATTTCCCTTTCAAACATACTCCTGGATGATGATGACTGCTGACTTGCAGACCCACTTTGAGGAGCAAGACTTTAGAGTTTGCCAGGTGTTTTCCTATGACATCCCATTCAATCCGCACGATAAGCCTACGAGGTGTTTGACACATCCCCGTTTCCAGAAACAGAGGCAGCTTCAATGAGGTAAACTGATTTGCCTACGGGTGCACAGCCAGTAAGACTTACCCTCAGTCATCCAAATCCAAGTCCTGTGCTTTTTTCTGTGGCCTCCTCTGCATACCTCAGTTCTTGGCCCATGATGCTTCTTGGAAATGCTACGTATCAGTGATTTTGTTTTCAGAGAGCTTGTTCATCAGCACATTACTGTGTTTATTCCTATTCCTCATGTCTTGTTAGATCGGCTCCTTTTTGTTGCCCATTATCATGTTTTGGGTGGTGATTCTGTCATCCAACATATTTGCTGTCTTTCTCCACTTTATACCATCCACAAGTAGGTATAAAATTCCTGCTCTTTCATATTTGAATTATAAATACAGGCTTTTCAGTAATATTTGGATGCTCAACTATTGATGGATATGCAGAGGACCAAACTATGAAGTAATACAGGCAGCATATATAGNTGATGGGCCACAATAATCAACCACATTGTGTATTGACAAAATAAAATTAAATTAAAAAAAAAAGACATTGGGCCAGAAATAAATAAATAAATAAACTTATTTAATTCAAAACAAACAAAAAAAGAATATGTAGAATAGGAGTAAGGGATTGTCATCTTCTCATTGATAATTATAGTTAACAAAATGTAAATAATAATAGTATAAGCTAGAAGTTGACAAAAGCATAGTGGGTAAACACATGGACACTGGGGTTTTGAATCCTGGTTCTGCCTCTTACCAAATGTGTGACTTTGGGCTAGTTACTTAATCTCTCTGTGCTTTGATGTTTTCAGATATTTAAAAGAGATAACACGGTTTTTGTGTTAACTAAAAGAGTTAATTAATTCACAACAGTGCTCAACACATATTACGTGCCAAATAAATACTNCAGAGGCCCAAAAAGCTGAAGTGATTTCAACCATAACAAACAATTACGGAGCTTTCGCTATGTAGCAGACATTTACTAGTTGGTGACTAATGTTCTAAGTTGGGAAGTGATAGTGATAACTGAACATAGACCCTCTGATTTCTATTCCATTGTGTTGAGTGTGAGTGTACGTCAGCACACTCACTGCCACTCTTGGTCTGTAATAGCTCTTTGATGGTTCCAACAGTTCCATGGGCAGCATTGCATTTGACCCCACTGACCCTAGTAGCCACTAAACTATATCTTCTTTCCCCATTTGTGCCAGGAGGAGCCTGGGAGTGTGGAATGAAAGACAAAGAGCCTTAAGAGCCATAGGTACTGCAGAGCTGGCTAAAAGGGGGCTTGAGTATGCAGTCAGGAGTGCTCTGAAGGGCCCGGGGATTACTGTTGCTCTCCCCAGGCATGTCTCTAACCCCACCCAGAGACTGTTGGCTTTAGAATCTGAAGAGTTTACTTGACTGAAGTTAGTGCTATTGGCATCTCTGTCCCCAAGGACCAAAAGGAATTTGGTTACCCTGGGCTAGGGGTGGAGCACTGGTTAGCAGCTGACCCTCCTGCCACATTACGCAGCTCTCTATTTCAACCGGATTTAAAAACCTTTGTTTTCAGAGAACTCTCTGGCTCTAAGCTTTGCTTCTTTTGTTTGGAGCAGCCTTTCCCCGTTCTTCAAGTTTCAAGTAAGGCATCTGGTGTGTAACTAAGAAATAAGCACAGAGAGAAATAAAATCTATTACTGAGGTGAAGCCAAGTATGTGCAAATAATCAACAAAGAAGTGCAAATGAACTCTTCAGAGG
>NW_007727119.1:121949-123685 GCF_000696425.1 Galeopterus variegatus | reverse complement strand
TGAGGTGAAGCCAAGTATGTGCAAATAATCAACAAAGAAGTGCAAATGAACTCTTCAGAGGTATTGTATAAACTCCCAAGAGGCTATTATCAGTCTTTAAAAACCAAGAGTTTCCTAAAATTTCATTCATATTTTTATCTCCATTTAGAACACAAATTTATGGTCATTGGTGGCAATTTAAGGGGTGTATTTCCTTAAAAACAAAGCTTCTTATTGCAAGTTTTTGTCTCATTGCACATTATTTCAATGTTATTACACAAATTTCTCTTTCAATGGTACTATCACTAATACCTCCTGTGTGTGAAATCCGAGTGCGCAGGAAACCTAAAAATGTTGAATATAGACGAACCCAGGGGAATTCACTGCTCCAGATGCAATGTTTTTAGATTGCATGGGATAAAGGGCTCCAAATTGCATGTGGGAGGCACTGTTGTTCTTTGCCTTTAGACAGGGAATGAGAAGTTAGTAAGACTGACTTCCCAATGCATTGATTTATGGAGTCGGACAAAGTTCAATTACAAAAATGTTGTTTTCTCAGAACAATACGTGCATATGGTTTCAGAAGTTGAATAGAACTAGTGAGCTTATCATGGAAATTATAGTTCTCTCACACACACTCAATCTCCAGAGGCAACTATTTTCTTCTGTTTTAGCTCTTTATTCTTGTACTGGGTCCTACTTCTAAATAATATGCATATGCTGCTATGTTTCGTCAACTTTAGTCATTGAAGTAGAGGAGGATTTTAGTTCTCCTACCTCCTATTCTCCGATATATTTATATCAAAATATTGAAACAATTCATATTCTGTGTTTTCATTATTCTGACTATGCAAATATCATTCATAGCTGCGCCTAGAAGTATGATTATATTTTCTGTAAATGTTTGTTGTTGTTGTTGCTGTTGTTGTTGTTTTCTGGTCTGTTCCTTGCAGCTGTTGTATTTGCTCACTTCATTTGGCTAATGACCAGAATTTTCTGGGCATTGTGGTCTATGGGCATCTCCACACCCACATCTCTTTGGGCAGCACTTTCTTCTAGATTGATTCCTTTGGTTTCTGTCCAACCTCACTCACTGAGTGGCACAATGTGAGACTCCACATAGCCCAAGATCCATACATGATGGTATGAGTAATTCCTGGAGATGGCAAGAAGAGAGAACAACATAAATAAAGACAAGAGGCAAGTTTGAGCATCAGATTGTCTAGATACCGTGTGCTATAGAATTTTACTGTACTCAGGTGATAGCTGTAGAATCACAGTTGGGTTTTTCTGTTCTCTTCATAAATGTGCCGTGCACATTTGTACAACCTAAAAATTGATTTCATTCAGAAACATATTATTTGACTCACAAAACTTGGAATTACCCACCCCGTGTTTATCCATCAGGCCCCTTTTGGCTATGCTTTCCTCTTCCTCCTTTTGTCCCTAGTTGGGAAAAGTCAAGCACCTGCCTGCAGTTGCACTCCAGCCTTTATCACAGATCCTCAGGAGAACTGAGCGCAAAGGGAGTGGAAGCATGTGCAACCACACACGCGCGCGCGCACGCGCGTGCACACACACACACACACACAGGAAGAATCGAGTGCGGATTTTTGTTTAGTCCTCTCTGATTCCTTTCATACCTCAAGTACACACATCAGAACACACTTTAAAATTTGAGATGAGGGCCGGCCCGGTGGCGCACTGGAGAGTGCGCCGCTTGGGAGTGTGGCGGCGCTCCCGCCGAGGGTTCGGAT
>NW_007727119.1:120780-121015 GCF_000696425.1 Galeopterus variegatus | reverse complement strand
GATCCCATAGGGAGGCCGGTGCGCGCTCTCTGGCTGAGCGTGGTGCGGGCGCAACACCGAGGGTTGCGATCCCGTTACCGGTCAGTAAAAAAGACAAAGAGGAAAAAAAAAAATTTGAGATGAGATGTAGGAGAAGACATTGCTGGATATATATTATTTGCTAGACTTTTTTATTTTTATTTTTTTATCTTTGTCTTTTTTCGTGTCCGGCAATGGATCGCAACCCTCAGTGTCG
>NW_007727119.1:96510-120672 GCF_000696425.1 Galeopterus variegatus | reverse complement strand
GGGAGCGCCACCGCGCTCCCAAGCGGCGCACTGTAGCAGTGCGCCACCGGGCCAGCCCTAGACTTTATTTTTTA
Source organism: Galeopterus variegatus (assembly GCF_000696425.1). Classification (NCBI taxonomy): domain Eukaryota; kingdom Metazoa; phylum Chordata; class Mammalia; order Dermoptera; family Cynocephalidae; genus Galeopterus; species Galeopterus variegatus. The sequence goes on along the minus strand of NW_007727119.1, from coordinate 120,598 downwards.
ATTCCTGTTTATGAGGATGTGAGCCACTCCAGAATGCCTCTGGAGCGCCGCCGCGCTCCCAAGCGGCACACTGTAGCAGTGCGCCACCGGGCCAGCCCTAGACTTTATTTTTTAATTCCTGTTTATGAGGATGTGAGCCACTCCAGAATGCCTCTTCTGTTTAGCTGTGGCTAGGGAAATAGAAAAGGTAATAAAGGATAGAAGAATGGGCAGGGAAGGGATGAGGAGAAGCTTGAAGAAGACCATACCTACTGCATTTTTGCTTTCGAACCCTGGATATAGAAAGAAACATCATTTACAATAACCAATGCGGTTACTCCAGATTGTAAGTCAAGAAAATGAGTAGAAAAATGCTGGTAAGTAATTTTAATAAAAGCTGAAAATTTCCCTTTTACAGTTTTCGTGATCCATGCCCCTGCTAGGGATGGGAATAACTCTCAAAAGATTTACAGATTTGTCAGGCTTCTCATGGACAATGGAGACTCCTAGACTTTCTTCCAGGCTTGTTACTGGTACTATATTTCATTCAAATACAACACGAATCATGATTTTCTTTCTTAAACTTTCACCTTAAAAGGCATGATTTCAAAGCAGGAAAAACAAAGTCTAGAAGTACACTCAAATCTTGTCCAGAGAAAAAAGAAATGTTTGACTAAACATTGGAATTAATATGTTTGAAGACAGAATTTGTGATGCATAAACCAAATGGGGATGCATAAACCAAATGGGTAAGTACACTCAAATCTTGTCCAGAGAAAAAAGAAATGTTTGACTAAACATTGGAATTAATATATTTGAAGACAGAATTTGTGATGCATAAACCAAATGGGGATCCAAATATCAAAAAACTGTCAGTGAATGTTTAGCATTGTTCTTAGGAGAAAATGGTAATAAGCTGGCAGCATAAGCATTGGATCCACTTAGCAGATGTATCCTTGAACCTGGAGATAGATATCTCAGTATGTCAACCTGTTGCATGGACCTTGCTCTTAACTCCCCTTGCTGTGACTCTATATTTGCCAAAAAAACTTCTGACTGTAATCTGACTTTCCATATAGAGTTTCCTGTAGGGAGCAAGTATTTGATTATTTGACATGAACATCCTGGTTGGCCTGGCAGATTTGAAAATGAACTGGCTTTTGGTTTGTGCATCACTTACTTGGAGGTGGGTTTGCATGAGTCTGACTACAGAGAGCTGGCATGTACGGTGAACTAATGGAATAAAATTAATTAGTTTTCAAATTTGAGGTGATCCAACGAACTTACTCCCCCTTTCCTCTGCAGGCCTATTCCTGCCGTTTGCAGAGCACAGGGCAAATGTACAAATGGAAGGCTCAGGCCTGTCTCCTCCTTCTCTTCCCACTGACAGCTCTAACCTTCACATTAGGGGCTACATAAGCATAAACGAGGACCCCCCAATCACCAAGTCTAAGGTATGTCCCAGTCCCCAACTGTCCAACAGCCACCCATTGGCTATCTCTCAGCTCTAGGAATGTGCATACGGCAATGGCTGCCCTTGGGATGACAGACCCAAGGAGGACCAAGCAGGACCTGGAACTTTCTACAGGCCATTTGGTGAGGATGGTCTGGGGGTGAGGAGTTGACCTCAGGGTGGACAAATCTCCTTGGCTTTATGGACTTCTCACCCTGTGGAGAGGGGTTTGGCCAGAGAACAGCCAGAGTGGGGCACAGGGCAAGGGGCCAGTAGCACAGTTCTAAAAGTGACACTGCCTACTTGATCATCTTTTCCCCACTCCAAGGACACGCAGGAGTGACCATATTGCCTCTTGAGATAACTTCTCTATCTTAGCTCTCTAAAACTGCAACAGTTTCTAACAAAATTTAGTTTTGTCTTGGGAGAGCACAGGGCTGATAACACCAAGGTCAATGGTTGAGATCCCTGTACCAGCCAGTCATGAGAAAAAAAAAAAAAAGAGCTCAGAATTTAGTTTTGCCAAATTGTGGCCCAAGAGAGATCTGACTCATGCAAGTGAACCATAAGCAAAGCAGTATTTTGTTTGAAATCACTCTTCAGAGAACTGGAAGTAACTTTGGGGTTCTCTATTAACATTTATATAGTTCTTCAGTTTGCAGTTCAGGGTCATAGTTGCCTCTGTCTTAATTACAGGTCAAGAAAAGAAAAGGCATTACTTAACTGCTAATGTATGTCCTCAGTATGAATGAACTTGAACCATTTGGCTTAGGAAAATTAGCAGAAAGTGTCAGTAAATGACATTCAAATAGTTTTAAACTAATCTAATCTTCCCGAGCTCTGTGCTTGGCTGATGGAAATGAGAATTTGAAAGGAACAAAGTGGAACCCACTTGCTTATAAATGTGCTTTGGGGCAGAATGGTTGCAAAAGTGATTACATTATGTTCCAAGAGATTTCACTGTGCAAACACTCCATCCAGCCTTGCTTATAGAACAGAGCCACAGAGCTGCATTAACTGTAGAGCAGAAAAGGATTTTAATCTATTCAACCAGCGGGTCTATCATTTAGACTATACAGGGAGGAGGAAGAGAAAAATGTAAAACATAACACGACACACAGAGCAATTTCATGTGATTACCTGGAAGAAGGTGCCTTAAAGTTAAATGGGTGGGAAATCAATATTTGCAAAGTTCTGGGTGAAATGAAAGGCTGGCCCTTTCTGATAATACTGAGATGGCTAAAGAAGTGTGGCCTCCTTCGCTGTTTATTCAATTTTATTTCATGATAATCATTTATTCAGGAAATATTTAAGTACCTGCTAAACACGAGGTGTTGTTCAACAAACAACTGTTACTATGCATTTTTTTTCCTTCACCTCCTTTCTTTTCTCTTACATCCTGTCTTCAACTCTATTACTGGGGAGATAATATAACATAATGGTAAACCATTCAGTCTGTGTAACCTTGGGGAAGTTTCACATCTCTGAGTCTTGACTTTCTTATCTGTAAAACAGGGATGGTAATAGTGCCTTCCTCACACTGGTGGCTTGGCCCACACTAAACTCCTAATAAATAAGTATAAATAATATTGTAAAAAAGATAATAATAATAATTTGCTTCATAGGTTGCTGAAGATAAGTTAGAGGCCACCTTTAGGAAAAAGTAGTACTAGCCAGAAATAAATCTAGGATAATGTTTGTACCTGCCAATGTTTTGTATTTCTTGAGCAGGAAAAAATCAGCAACACTTATTGAGCATGTACTGTTCAAGGATATAAGTGAAGCTTTTTGAACATGTGATACTTGCCAGGGGGGAATAAAAGCTTTTTACTTTACTCTTAGGTTCAGCAACTGGGGACCTGCAAAATAAACTGACTGACTAACATGAGAAAAAAGTTTATTTCATATGCATGCTGGGGGACTCACAGAATGAGGTAAAAATCCCAAGGAGGCAAATAGACCTGCAAGTTTATATACCATTTTATAAGAGTGATAAATTGTGGAGGTGTGACAAGACAAAGAAAAAGGGGTTTGTACTTCCATGGGAAGGTAAATGTATGGAGGGAACTAATGGAAGATAAGGATTGCTTTAGTGAGATTTGTTATGCAGATTCCTCTGGACTGATAAGAGTCTAGCGTTGTTTTTGGTAATTAAGAGTCTTTCTGCCCTTTCCGGTATGAGACAGGGGAAGGGGAACACCTTCACAAAGGAAAATTTATTCCCTACTTTTATGCAACTAGGGGGAGGGTAAAAACTTTTTTCTTTGTTTATTGTTTCTTAGTTGCCTTCAGCTCAAAATAATCCTTATGCTAAAGTGGCATATTTTGAGGTGAAAATTCTGATCCTTTTCATATTATTTAATAACTCTCACACAATACCCTATAAATTGGGTACTATCGTAATACACATTTTACATTTGGATAAACTGAGGCCTAAATAGGTGAGATAGTTTCTATGTCTATACAACTGGTAAGTAGTAGAGCTGGGGATCATATCCAAGTCTCCTGAGTCCAGAGCCAGCCCGCTCAGCCACTATCCTCCTTGAAACTCTTCACATACAGAATGGTGGCAGAGATCCTGAAATAGTCGGGATTACAAATAAACTTCAGTTCTAACTATTAGATTAAGGGGAATACCAGTCTGTTCAGAAGTTGGGCCTTGGATTCTGTTTGACCACTGTTTGAAGGAATTTATCATATAGTGGCAGATGACAGACTCTTACTACTTTAAGAATGGAAGCATGCTCTGAAATTCTGAATTAAACCTCTGAAGTTACTCTTTTTTTTTTTTTTTGTCTTTTGTCTTTTTCCGTGTCCGGCAACGGATCACAACCCTCAGTGTTGCCCCCGTACCGGACCGGGGACCGGCAACGGGATTGCAACCCTCGGTGTTGCTCCCGCGCCTCGCTCAGCCAGTGAGCGGGAACCGGTCTGTATGTGGGATCCGAACCCTCGGGCGGGAGCGCCGCTGCGCTTCCCAAGCAGCGCACTATCCAGTGCACCACCGGGCTGGCCCCTGAAGTTACTCTTAACTGTGGTTTCATACTGACCAGTAATTCTTTCCTTCTTTGTTTACTCCCACCAGGGTTGGAGACTGTGTTTTCAGTGTTTGGCAGAGTCCTTGTGCATTTATGCGACTCCTTGTTTGTGGAATAAATAAATTTTGATAGATTGGTGCTATTCTCTGTAGATGAGACCAAAACTAGTATACAACTGGAGAAAAACAATTACGGCCATTAAAAACCTTTAAAGTTAACTAATTTGGCTTTGTTGAGTAAGCAGTGTATACAAAATGAACAAGTAGAAAGTAGCTACAGAATCCTGTCTTGCACAGTTTTGGGTTGTTGTTTTTTTTTTAAGCTCATTGTCTTTGTCTGTTTTTTGTTGCTATAACAGAATACTACAGACTGAGACATTTATAATAAACAGAAATTTATTTCCTTCACAGTTCTAAAGCCTGGGAAGTCCAAGATGGAGGGGCCACATCTGGTGACAGCCTTCTGCTGTATCTCCCCATGGTGGAGGGCAGAAGGGCAAGAGAGCATGCGTGTGAGAGAGAATGGAAGGGGGCCAAACTCATCCTTCTGTCAGGAAACGACTCCTGCAATAACAAACCCACTCCCACGAAAATGGCATTAATTCAATCATGAGGGCTTTGCCCTCATGATCTACTGACCCCTTAAATGTCCAACTTCTCAACACCGTTGCATTAGGGATTAATTTTCCAACACATGAACTTGGGGGACACATTTAAACCATAGCACTCATATAAATTCTCAAAGCCTAACTTCAACTCATTAAATCTAAATTCTTCAGCAATTGGCTCTATTGTTTTTCCTGCAAATTTGTCACAAGTCTAAATTACTTGGTCTGTTTTAATAGGGCACCCCAGAGTTCATTGATAGGTCCTTGGTTTCCCACTGAATGGCTCTAAAGGTGTTTTCTCTTGGGGAAGGGGTTTCTAAAACCATTTTGGGTTGATGAACCATTTGTAGACTGACTCCTGGTCAAAAAGGTTCAGTTCCCATCAACCCATAAACTCATGGAGGCCATAGTAGCTTAAGGCTAGGGAAAGTATAAAGGTGAATTCAGTCTACTGAATATAGATATCCTAATACTGAGGTACAGAAACATATAGGCAATTGCTTTATTACCTCCACACACAAACTCCTCTCCTCAGGATACAGTCTAATCTTCTTTGCACAGGAGGAAGTCTGGTGCGATGGTTAAGAATGCAGTCCTAGAGAGAGTCTGCCCAGCTGTCAGACGGCAAGAGCCATCTTGCTGCTAGGAGAGCATCAGCCTGAGGGAGGAGCCAACATAAACAGAGCTAATGGAAAGTGAGAAACCAGGTCCTGAAGATGCAGTTAGACCTGATTAAGCTGATCTCAAAGCCAGACATACCCTCCCGTATTTTTCAGACACATAAGCCAAAACATTTCCATTTTCCCTTTATTTTGGGTGTTTTTTCCCCCATCATTCACATTCTATTTGCCATATATCAAAATTTTCTGTGATCTCCAAGCTCAGTTTAAATGCATCTCTCTGTGAAGCCTTCCTTATTTCCTGAGACTTTCTTTATTCCTTTCAGGCAAAATAGTATCTTCCTACCTCCCTCCCTTCCACGTAGTACTCACTTGGCACCACACCTAAGACCCTTACCAATTATGCCTTGGGCCATTAAGAGCCTGGGGACTCTAGAGCCAGATTGCCTAGGCTATAATCCTAGATGCTATACCTACCAGCTGTGTCATATCTTCCCTAATAGAATATAAGAAGCTCAAGACAATGATCCCAGCCTGCGTCATTTTCCTGTTGTGCCACTAATCTTGGTGTCCAGCTGTCTTGTCCACTATGAACACAGCCTTCTTTTAGACCTACCTTTGAATTCATACATTGATCCTCTGCCTTCGCCTCAGTCAGAGGACTCCCTTAGCCTCCCTTCTACGCTGAGATTCCAGGTCTTTGCCCGGCACTGCAAATATGTTGGAATCCCAAACTTCCTGTATCTTCTCCATTCCGGTTATGCCCAAATCATACAACCTCTGTGGCTGACTCCTTTTCCATTCAGGATTCTGGAAATGGCTGTTGCTTGAAGACAGATAAAAATTGCTCAAATGGTTTATCTTGACTGCAAATATTTCATTTTGCAGGATGACACAAAGTAACTCCTATTCCGTAGTTAGTGAAAAATGTCCCTTCCTAATCTATACTGTCCTGCCTTTTCTTTCTTGAGAGGCAGTCCAAGGGTTAACTTCAAAACCCTTCATTCAAATGAACAGATTCTGAGGAGTTTATGGAAAGAATATTGTATCCAGATGTTCATCTAAGATGTTGTCCTTGAGCAAATGGGAAAATAAAATAGTGAGTTAAGACGCACATAAGCAAAGAACAGAAAGGATTAAAGGCTTTTAGACAATGGCCTGAGTTATAATTCCATTTCTGCCACTTAAAAAATATGTGACCTTGGGCAAATCACATAATTTTTCAGTATTCTCTTCTGCAAAATGGGATTAATAAACTGCCTCTATTACACTAAGCCGTGATGATGATCAAACTGGCTGGTGTCCAGTTGCTTTGCCACATAGATCAGGTATTATTGTTGTTATTACTTTCCGTTCACTTCTGCATCTCCTGCAGTCTGGCACCCGTCTCCTCAAGGGCATCAACCTCCTCGCTGGTGTTGCTAGGATCTTTAGCGGCACCCACTCCCTCCCTCTTGAAATGGTCTCCCTGTGTCTGCCTAGACCCACTCTCTCCTGATTTTCTTCTTCCTCCTCTGGCTGTTCCTTCAAGGCCCTTTAAAGATTGTTTTTTCTTTTTTTTTTTTTTTTTTGCAGCTGACCTGTACAGGGATCCGAACCCATGACCTTGGTGTTATAAGGCTGTGCTCTAACCAACTAAGCTAACCAGACAGCCTTGAAATCTAATTTCTTTGTGAGACTTTTACATAACAACATTGAGTAAAGATTGAAATCCAATGTCATTGAGAACCCCAAGTTTAATTCTTTATGAATTGGCCACATTTATTTTGTGGGTAAAGTAAGGTCTGAATTTCTCAAGTCTGTTCCTGCTACTTTCACGTTTAGAGCTGACAAACATAATTAGGTTAGGCAACAATAATGTAATATAACTACATAAATATAATTCTTATGATAGATGAATGAAATAGAGCATAAAAGCAAGTAGAAAAGCAAGTAGGAGTATTGAACTAAAGGAACCCAAGTGTGGGTTAAAGGCTCTTTAGGCTCTTTAGGCTTGTTGTATGTTGGGCTTCAGCTTACTCCATTCTAATCGGCATTGGGTTTCCCTGCTTTGACATAATATAGCTTTAACTCAGACTCCTTCTCACCATGGTGTGAACATAGGTTTTTAGGTGCTATTGAATCTGTCTCCTTAAAGCATCTCCTAGCAAGGTTAATTTACCTGGTCTGCCTGTAGATAAGTCACTATGTTGACATTCATACCAATGTTACAAAAGCAATCTGGGTAAAACTGATGGTGCCTTAGCTCAAATCAAGGCAGTGGCCACAAGCACTACTACTAGTCATTGATTGTGTTCTTCACCACCAATATCTCCCAACCTTGGCTCCCTGAACACCTCCACGTAGGCAAGACCTCAGATGGGATGGCCATGTTGTGTCTTTGTGAGGCTAAGTATTGAGCGCAGGACTGAAGTACTGAGCACAGGCAAAGACATCTTACCCTCTGGCATGGCTGGGAAGCCAAGAGCTTCTGGACTTGGGCTTGGGCAACAAGACACTCAGGAGGAACTAGAACAAGCTAGAGATTGGAGACCTTTCTCCTGGTTCTGGGTCCTAAGAATTCTCTTGCTTTCTGGTCTTAACCCTGGGAGCAGATTCAGGCTCCGATGATGACTAAAATGAAACTTTCCACCAGCCAGGTAGAATAATAGCTTACAGAAAAAATGAAGTTGATTTAAAAGAAATGAGTAGATGCAAAGGAAACAATTCTGGCACACTTGAGTTTGTGGATGTAGATAAATACTTACTACTGCAGTAATAGGTACTGCATTTGTCTTCTCCTTGTTTAGGGAGCTGCTTATTTTATGGAAGATGTGTCATTGAAGTGTCCGTCTATGTGGCATTTGTTTTGTCCTAAAGCCAAGTTGCAGTTTATTATGCTCTGCTAAGCCATTAATGACTTGCAGAGTAGAAGTGTTTTTAAGGCAATTGATGACAACACAGAAAAAGTGGTATCAGAATTTGGAAAACCTTTGGCACATTCTTTGGAAAAGGGACAAATATAAGCAGAAATAAATCTAATAGGGAAAGAAGCAATTGACTAAAAGAGGAGAAATAAATGAGGAAGAGATTGACTTTGCACACACATTATGCACTTAGTCATTGGGTCATTGGATGAGAGGACAAACACAATCAACAGTTACGATCAACGCCTTGAATTCTTATTTTCTTCAAATAACACTCCTCTCATTTCAAATCCACCTAGATTAGAACTTTCCTTTTGTTACAGGAATCCAGCCCATCCAAATTCATTCACCTTATTTATTTTATTAATTTAGCAAATATTTACTGAATACTTTCTCAGTGCCAGCCATCATATATATAAAGAAAACACTATATGAACTTCAATGTAATAGAGACAATACTAGTGTAGCACTGTATTAGTCTGTTTCTGTTGATTATAATAAAATATCTGGAGCTGGGTAATTTGTAAGAAAACAAAATTTATTGTTTACAGTTTCAGAAGCTGGGAAGTCCAAAGTCCAGGGAGCACATCCGGTGAAGGTCTTCTTTGGTGGTGGTTTTATAGCAATGCAGGGGTCACAGAGGAATAAAATGGTGGAGCAGAGAAAGACTTTCACATGCTCTCCTTTTAAAGCCTTCAGAACCATGCCTTGACCACCACTAATAATCCACTCACTATGGCATGGTCCCAGAATCTAATCATCTCTTCAAGGCCCTACCTTTCAATCACCATAATAGAATTTCCCACCCTCCCAACAGTCACAGTGGGGGCCAAGTTTCCAGTACCTGGAACTTTTGGGGACACAATTTAAGTTTCAATGAGTTTTGGGGGGACATTCAATTCACAGCAAGTACCAAACCCTGTTTCCTGTTCTTTCTAGGCACATAGCTAGATAGAAACAGGTTAAGAGTATGTATACAAGGTCACATGCTAGTAAAGTTGCGATGATAGTACCCATTTCTATAGGCAAAGAGCCTAGATGGACACATGCTAGTGTTTACTATTATTACTTTTATTTATTTTATTACTGTTATTACTTTTTAGTAACAGTATTGGTATTACTTACATCCATTAGCTGTAGCTTAAATGAGCAGAAATAAAGTGCTTGGAGTTGGAGAAATGGGGGAAAGGAGAGTACTCAGGTGAAGAAAGCACTTTTCTTATCTCATTGTAGCTGACCCAAATTTAGCTTAGTTCTACTTATTTAATTAGATCATCTTTTTTTTCCACTGAATTGACAAAATGATCTGGTGCTGTGTGAAAAAAAAATCTAATAGTTTTGCATCCTTTTACTTTTGTTAAAGAAAACAGGTTTTAAAGTTAAGTGAAGCACAGTTTATTTCTGATTTCCAGAGGCAAGGAAATAATCATGTGTAATGGACTCCTCACTAAACTACGAGTCATGAAAGTCAGCATGTAGTGCACTTCCGCCACTGGTCTATTGAGTACATTCTCTTTAATCTCCGGAGAATTGTAGTGGTAACACTTGTCACATTTCCTACCGAAGTGTTTTGAGGATTAGGTCAATTTCTTAAGATAGTAGCAATCTAATGAAAGATATTTGCTCAAAGATGAGAAAAAGCAGTGCAGAAGTTCTGTTTCCTGATTTTAAAAAGAATACAGGAATTGTTTGAAATACACTTGGATTTCTACACATCTTGATTGTGACTTTCCAGAGAGGCATTCATAAGTCTGGAATTTCCCCAGGATGTTTGCCAAGAATTAGTGGTGAATTACCAGAAAATCAATATGACATGTAGTGCTGCAGAAGTTCTGTTTCCTGATTTTAAAAAGAATACAGGAATTGTTTGAAATACACTTGGATTTCTACACATCTTGATTGTGACTTTCCAGAGAGGCATTCATAAGTCTGGAATTTCCCCAGGATGTTTGCCAAGAATTAGTGGTGAATTACCAGAAAATCAATATGACATGTAGTGCACATTTATCTAGATAGTAATTCAACACACACACACACACACACACACACACACACACACACCCCTTTCATTGTTGTGGAGTCCCAATTCAGGAGAAAAGGTAGTTCCTAATCAGAGATGGAAAAGATTGATTTTATAAGTTGTTCTAAATAATCATCCCCAGCTGGAAATGTACCTTTATTCATGATAAAACACAAACTCCTTAGCTTTTATACCCACCCTGAAATATAGATTCTGTATTTTCTTTCAGACTTATTTATTTTCTTTCAGATTTATTTTTATAACTCATCATGTAATTGCCTCATCTAGTATCTCATTAATATAAGCTGCACCCTGTCTAAACCATCTCCATTTCTTTTCTCCATTTTCTTTTCTCTCATTCTGTGTGTGTGTGTGTGTTTGCACACGTGCATGTGTGTGTGTGTGTGTGTGTGTGTGCTCAGCAATTTCCCTTTAGCATCAGTCTTTGGTAGAGATTCAAACCCAAGGCCCCTTTCTGAGAGCATGGGTGAAGTCTCCGTACATCTGGTCAGGAATCACTTCACACTGTGACTGAACATTTCTTCTTCCCTGAATCTGCATGTTTCTACACTGTCAGAAGTGTTTTCTGGGCCTGGTGCAAAGTCCAAGATATTTAGACTATCTTGTAAATCAATTCCTTTTCATCTCTGGTTAGTATACTCTCTGAAAACCCATGTACCACAAGTAGATCCCAGGTTAAAAACTCAGAGCTGGGGGAGGGGCGAGAAATGGAGCCTGGGAAAAGTAGATAGAAAAATTTTGGCTTGTCATCTGGGCTGAATTATTTAATCACTGTACCTTCAACCAGATCCTCAAGAGACCCCAAGAGAATTCCTGTGCTCTCTCAGGAAACAGATTACTCCATCTGAATGAAATCTTCCTTGGAAAATAAATTGCAGAGAGAGAGAGAGAAAAAAAATGTTGCAGGCTCCCATATGTCTATTTCAAATGATTTATCCTCTCTCCAGAACACTTGAGCTTCTTCATTTCTTGGGTTTATTTTGTTTAGAATAAAATTCCAGTGACTACCCACAATTCAGCAACCACAATTTGGCTCAATTTTGGATTAAATAGGTAGTAATTGTCAGGCACCATAATGGAATTTTCCAGTTTCTTCTAGGGAAAGTGAGGGAGTGACTCAGTATCTTTGCATTTAAATCACCTCCAGTTTTAAACAAGGCTTATGAAATCCACTGCTATTTGTCATAAAGATTCAGTGTCCAGCAGTAAGCTGGATGCATTCCATTGTGTCTTTTTAGGGCCAGTTACAATAATTATGGCCTGCCTTCCATATTTGACAGAAATGTTTATAAGTTCCTATGAAATCCACTGCTATTTGTCATAAAGATTCAGTGTCCAGCAGTAAGCTGGATGCATTCCGTTGTGTCTTTTTAGGGCCAGTTACAATAATTATGGCCTGCCTTCCATATTTGACAGAAATGTTTATAAGTTCCGTGTGTGTGTGTGTGTGTGTGTGTGCATTTGTGTGTACAAGGAGACACTCAGATGCCCTCTTCTCTAACAGTTCTGTCCACACTTGAAGGCCTTTATGAACTCATGAGGAAACTAAAGGAGGTTAAGTAACTAGGACATATTTGCTTAGTTGCTAAGAAATAAAGCAGGGGGATTCAAATTCAGGTCTTTGTGATTGCAAACTTGTTCTCCTCTCAGTATGCTGCAAAAAGATTTACCAGTTTGTTACATAGAAACATTATCTTCTGCCCTGTGGCTGCAGGGTTTCTTAGTGTCTATGACCCTGCTTCATAGATCTGAACTTGGTCCCAACAGCTTTGTTGAGAACAGGGGTCAGTGTTCCTGGGCACATGTGCTTGACTGACATTTGAGAGTATTTCCACAGATGTGTTTAGCTGTTGCTGTCATTATGTGCCCATCCGCAACTCCTTACCGGGGAGAGTTAATTGGATTAGATATACATACAGGAATACAGAACCTAGCAACATATAGCCACATTAGTGCTTAGTGGAAAAAGTAGAAAACAGAAGGAGATGTTTAACATAACCAGCTATGTAAGTTAAAAAATTCACACACACAAAACATTCCTTGTTTTGCAAAAACACATGCAAATAAAATCCACACTAAACACATTAAAATGATTGCTTATGGTGCAAGGAAAATGAGGGTGGTGATGGGGATAAATGGAAATTAATTTATGTAAAATAAGGGAGAGAACTTGCATGGATCAATGATGTCACTGAACAGAAGGTTCAAAAGCAAACAAACAGAAAATGTTTTCCAGAGCATCTGCCCTGTTTGTGGCACCACCAGCCAGACTTGTCTGTCTGTGTGCCCACTCCCTGGTGCCACCTTTAGGTCACATAGAGTGCAGAGGTGCTTCGGGGTGACATAAATTTGTTTCTTCTTCTTTAATGGTCACCCTTGTTCTGTTTTCTCCATGGCAGCTGCATGAGGACTGAGTTCCCAGTGTCTGTTCCTGTCCAGCTTACTGGGAATTTGGCAAAACAAGGAGCATCACTGTGGTTGGCTCAGCTGGTTCTGCTCCAGGAAATCTCTGTGAATGATCTGTTTCTGCCTTGCTGTGAATGCTGAAGTGTAGCCTGCTCGATAATCCACATGTGGCATCTGGGGCAGACCCTGGTCTCTCTCTCGGTCACGTAGAAATGTTGACATGACTCCTGCTTTTAGTTTGGAGCTTGATGCCACATTTGTAAAACTGTGGCCTTTGTACTGGAGTTTCCTGAATGCAGGCAGGCATTGTGCTCCTTGGTCCATCCACCCTTAGTACTCTTGCCTCCCATCATTGACACTGTGGTTGCTCTTCTGCTCCTGAGTCACTGTTTCCAGAACAATGGCAATAAGCTGCCACAGAGAAGCCACACCACCAGGGCATCGTGTTGGGCCCTTACTGTACATCGACAGGCAACAATGCTTCTCATATGGGGGTTCAAAGTAAAAGCTATTGGGTTGCAATGACCTGAGAGAATCCAGAATATATTTTGGGATTTGTAAGACTAGAGAGCCCAAGTATAGTCTGAGAAAGTCAGAAGGGAACAGTGGGGGCTGGATGGAATGGAGTATGCCATTGTACTGAATTATTCCAGCTTGGGACAGAGGTTGAGCCTATAACAAGGGTGTCAGGAGGAGCAGGCACACATTTCCAAAGGAACTCAAAATTTTGATTTTTAACATTTTTATTTCTAATATTATATCCAAAGGAGTATTAAGCCAAGCCCAGAGATCCTCTGATAGGACTGGAAGAGGAAGAACTTCATCATACCACTGTAAACTTGTGGTCCATTATAGGACCACATACTCTGTAGTATAGTGCAAATACAATTTTCTCCATGAATCCTATTAGTTATTTGAAAATGTATAGAATGTTTTTTATAATAAAAACATTAATTTGTTAAATGTAAACAATTATAATAGACTATAAAATTTGCAAACCTCTTTTATTGTCTCTCCTTCAAGCCTTAAACAAAATAAAAATGTCCCAAATATTCCAACCTCTCAGCAGCTTATGGTAAAGGGCACATGTAAGCACATACTTCTCCCCCCACTGTCAAAAATAAAATCAGAGGACACACAGTTTTTTTCCACTTAGCAAAATATAAACATCTATATTTCCATATCTATAAATATAGATCCATATTGTTCTAGTTGATAGCTTCATGGTTTTCCTTGTGTAGATATGTCATAATTATTTAACTGAATTCCTATTGCTAAGTATTCAGGTCATTTCAAATTTAGCAGTGTTGTAAACTCTATAGAAATTAGCATCCTGTTCATCTTAGCACATTTATCCAACTATTTGCTTAGGATAAATTTCTAGGAGGAGGACTTCTAAGTCAAAGATTTTTTTAAAAAAGCTTTTCTCTATGTTGGCGAATTTTCCTCCACGAAGATTGCACCAATTTACACTCTCCACAAAAGTGCATGCATGTGCCGGTTTCTCCAAACCCTCACCAGTGCTTCATAACATTAGTCTTCTTGACCGTTCTTATTCTGACATCTGGTTCTTCTTTAGAAGCCTGGGCTCCACCAGCAGGAGCTTGACCTTTTTCAAGGTTAAGCAGGCATGGCACTTTATTATTTAAAGAGCTGTCTTCCCACTTCAAGGAGGCAAATCAGCTTTCTCCATAAGCCAGTGAATGTTTATCCTGGTCTTCAAGGTTGAACTAAACTTTCCTTTCAATGTGTGCCGGGTTTCTGAGTCTATCTGGCAAAATAAGCTTATTTCAAAGCTGAGTAAAATTTACAGCCAAGTGAAGGATCGTCTGTAGTTAGGGCCAACCTAAACTGGAAAATCATTGTCAGAACACCACTAAATTGCATGCAGGTCACCATCCCTCTGATTTATCTTAGAATTCAAGCTAAACAAAATTATTTATGTTCTTCTTAAAAATCTATCTTTTGTCCAATCATACTGTTTGGTTTAGGCTTTTAAAAAATTTTGCTAATAACAAATTAATCTCACTTATATTTAACAATATTCACATTTTGTATTTGCTTTATCAATTGTTTTTACTAAAGCAGTTGTAAGATAATTACAGAAATTATGATACTTAGTCTACTAGGAATAATTTAGTCTTATAACTTATGTTTTTTCATTCCTGAATATTCTAGATGTTACTTCCATAAATGCACACACAAATACACACACACAAAACCCAAATAATTTCTTTCCTGCCAGGAATCACTTGTCCTCTCAAGAATTAATCATCTCTCCCTTATTAGAAAAACATCGAGAAGCAGAGCTCCTAGCTTTGTCCTGCCAGCTACAGAGATAGAGAAGCAGTTCATTACCTGAGACTGACCCTTGCTGTCAGTCAACGACGAGGTCCAGTCTAGAGACTCTGCATTGATCTTCAAGTGACACAGGTACCTCTTTTTAGTCTGATTTTTGGAAATAAATTGCAAGTGCTTCTCAACCTACTTCCATATTTTAAGGAGTTATGTTTTCAAAAGATAAAGTTGCAAATGTGCCTTTGCCCATCTTCTTGTTCTTCTGGGGTCAGTTTGCTAGATGGCTTCTATGACCTGTGAATCAGGAGATCGTGGCTTACTCCACAGAGAAAGTAGGCAAGAGGGCTGCCTGCAAGCAATGGCCGAAGGAGGATAAACACATGAGTTGGTGGTGAATGTTCAAGATTATTCCCCGCAAACAAGATCCAGGTTTCCATGAGTCGAAACCCGAGCCAGTTCTGCCATGTTCTAACCGAGTGACTTGGGCTATGCTATTTTTTTTTCTAAGACTCAATATTAGTATTTATTTTAGGATCATTGTAAAGATTAAATGAGCTAATGTATATAAATATCTTAGTTCAGCACTTGCATAAACTACTCAATAACAACAGTTGTTATTATGATTAATTGGGACATGGAGACCACCTTCCCTTCTTTAACGTTATTCAGTATAGTATTCTTGAAGGCAGCATTAGGCAAACCACAGCTTATGGGCAAAATCCAGCCCACTGCCTGATTTTGGAAGCCCATGAGCTAGGAATGTTTTTCACTTATAAATTGTTGAAAGAAGATAAAGATAAGAATATTTTGTGACATATGCAAATGATATGAAATTTAAATTTCAGGGTCCATAAATAACATTCTATTGGAACACACAACATCCATCATTTATGTATTGACTGTGTTTGTTTTTGTGCTACAGAGGCAGAGTGGAATAGTAACAACAATGACCAAATGGCCTACAAAGCCAAAACTGTTTACTATCTCACCCTTTACAGAAAGTTTGCTGACCCCCGCTTTACAGAGTTGTTGAGGGTGGAACATGAGATGACTTTTCCTTGCACAGGACCAAGAAGGATGCTGTCCTCTACTCCCTTCCATGTGCTTTGTCTGGTTTTTGCTAAAGGAACCATTTGGTTAAGCTGTTCCCTGAAAACCAGAAGAATCATCCTTGACAATGGCATGCTAGTTAATGTTTAATAACCAGCTTTATGGAAGGAAAAAGAAGCCCCGATGTGTAATGCTGGCTAATTTCTATGATTTGAAAACTCCCCATGGCTGATTTCAAGCTTACCAACATGATATCAACAGGCACAAAAAATTCTTATGACTTTGACCATTGGTTCTGATGAGCCATGCCAGCCACCTGAAGGACACTATTGCTCTTTACCTTGACTGACGGCCTTACCATGGCTCTGCTCCCTGGAGTTCCAGGGACAGTGTCTGTACTACACAGGGGAACTATGATTGGTTATTAAGTCACCAAGGAGGGGGGTGTGATCTACATTTTTGTGAGGGGCTTATCTCAGAATGCATGTCAATCAGAAATACTCATCACATGTGAGAGACTTAACACAGAGAAAAGCTGACACCCATGTGGGGACAGAAAGTGCTGTGAGCAAAGAAGTCTGAGCAATATGGTAAGAGATCTGGTACATTTAGCTTTTGACTAAAAGACCTCAGGAATGTCACAGACCCTACAGATTCATCAGTCTTATCCTTGTCCCCCCGATGCTGGGCCTTTTCTAAATATGGCTCAGGGAGTGAGCTATGAGGATATCTCAGGGGAGAGCTTCAAGCCAGGGAGAACAGCAGGTGCAGTGGTCCTGGGGAAATTGCATCTTAATTCATTCCCTCCTCTGTGCTTCTTAATTCATTCCCTCCTCTGGTCTTGATCTTTCAATTCTGGTTTTACATTTGGGAAATATTGGGTTGACTGTTCACACTTTGATTAGACAGTGAGCTCCTAGAGCACAATGCTAGTCACATAGTAAGTGTGCAATAAACAGGACATACAACACACAACACCTGATTAGCCTAACTCCTTCACCATGCCTCCTCTGTGTGTTCTTTCCAGCAATTGGTTCAGGGATTCTAAGAGAGAATCTTGTCTCCATGAAGCAAGCATTTCCAGTATCCCACCAAGTCCCTTTCTCCCTCCTTATGCAGCCCACACGCTCTCCCTCCTCATTTTTATATGTTGGGTCTGGCTTTTCTTCTTCATACATCCCAGAGAAAAGTTTGAAAGTTAAGACAGAAAAGCATAGCAAAGGTTTTTAAACAAGTGTTGCCTGTGGAATGTGCAGAGCTTTAGAAAAGGATCAGCTGTGATTTTTCCACTTTCAGGTCAAGTCAGAGGAGGAAGTGGAAGAAGAGAGATAGACTGCGACTCCCCCTATTTGACCAGTGTGTGAAAATTAAAGAAAACCAACCCCAATCATTGAAAATCTTTAGAAGAGTTTTTATTTAGTCTTCTTTTCTTTCTTCAAGTCAACTGCCAATCAGTCTTACATTCATTCCAGTCTCTCCTTCCCCCCATACCACTGCCTCATCAATTACCCATTATTTTGAGGTCCATGACTTGATACAGAGCCAGGCGGTCCTGAATCTGCATAATGTGGAGTTAGTTTCAGGCTATTCTCCCAAGATGACTGGGGCTATGCAGGGCCAGCCATAGTAAGAACTTATTTTGGCCAAGAAACACTTTGACTCATAAGGTGTTATTTTTACATTCCTTGTTTTTCTTTTAGTAACCATACTCCAGAAACATACTTGGACTGAAGCTTAAGCATGATGCATAGAAGTCCACAGAGTGTTGTGAACACAGTATAATTTTAATTCTGAGCACCAGTCATGCTAACAAGCAAGGAAACTTTCCACTATACGTTCCCATTCCCTCAGTCTGGATAGAAAGCAAACCTATGTTTTGCCTGTGGTTTGTGTGCTATGTTGTTTTGCTCAGAAAACTGGAAGGCTTTGCTGGGTGAGGGAGGTAAACACTTGGTTAAAATGGCAGACTAAATCAAATGAAAGATTTATTTTGTTAGGGCCATTTTCCAATTATTGGTTTCTTTGATGATTCTCAAATAAGTGTCCATAGAGGACAAGGAAATGTTTTTTTCTTCTTTAAAATTTTTTTTTTTACCTTTCCAAATATGTGTGCGTGCGTGCGTACGTGTGTGGCCATTTTCCAATTATTGGTTTCTTTGATGATTCTCAAATAAGTGTCCATAGAGGACAAGGGAATGTTTTTTTCTTCTTTAAAAATTTTTTTTTTACCTTTCCAAATATGCGTGCGTGCGTGCGTGCGTGCGTGTGTGTGTGAGCAAGGGATAAAGAATTCTTATAGATCCATCCAAGGGCTACCTTACATTCACCATGATTCAATGTAAATACTGTATTTTGTCAACTATAAGACAAACTGTTTTCACATTTTAATATTCCAATATCAGGATGAGCCTCACAATCTACAACATGCCATAGTTTAATTGGTAGTGATTTTTTATTTTCTTAGTGCTACACAAAATTAATGGTGTGTATGACAGTCAAAGGCATCTTAGATTCAATGACATATGATATCTGACGTGGATGCTTTATCTGCATTGGCAGCTGGAAAGGCAGAGAATACCTATCAACGTTTTCAAAGGTCAAAAAAAACAAGGTATTTCTTCATGAAAGCCCACCTCTGTCACCTCCAGTATTACTATTTAATGTTCGTCTCTGTCTCTCCATATTGTATAATTAACATTTATTGAGTTTTTACTATAGCCAGGCAATATTCTACGCACTTTACAAACCTATCCTCACAATCCTGTGAAGTAGGTGTTATTATCCTGTTTCAGTCAGGAGACAGAAACCATACTAGCTATTTAAACAGAGCAAATCGAATAGGAAGAATTGCTAGCTAGGTATGAAGTTGATAACTAGGTAACTGAAAGAGTAAAAACAATGACTCTAAGGTATCAAAGATGCCACTGTGGAAATCAGCTACCACCCCTAGGGATGGTGGGGGAGCAAAAGGAAGAGGCTGGAGCTATTAAATCTTAGAAATGTGGATGAGGAGAGCTCCAGAGCTGAACCTCTGACCCTGGCTGGTACTAGCATCTCAGAGGGAGCCACGGGGAAGCTGGCTCTGCAGGTGTGGGAAAAACTGCAAATTGGGTTCAGTTGCTATTATAGAAAATAACTGCTGCTACTGGGGTGAAGAAACTTTTTGGAAACGATGTTCTCAGGAACAGGAAGCAAATGGACAAGAGCAAATTCCTTCTTCCTTCTTGGCCCTTCCAGTCCCTCTAGTGCCCTCAATTGGCAGGGCCAGGTAGCCAGTTAACAAAGCAGAAATGTGGCCTGCAGAGTTGCAGTCCCAGCATCACAAAGCAGAGCATAGAAGAAGGGTGGTTCGGAGATGAGAAAACTAGCTAAATATCTGGAACGTATTTTCACATATGAAGAAACTCAGATACCAAAATTGTGAAAGCAGTATGTACGTTACCCAAGATCACACAAATCTGAAGATACAAAGCCAGGATCCACCTAATTCCATGCTCTACATTTAATGACTACACAGACTTCTTTCCTATCTGTTGCCCTTTATGTGTTTCTTTATCTCTCTTTTTCATTTATTCAGGCAACAGCTATTTCTTGAGTGTTTATATCAGGCACTGTGCTGTTCTAGGGAAAACAGCAGCAAACAAAACAGACGTGTTTGTCCTCAGGAAACTGACAGTCTATCTCTACCTATTTCTGTGGGGAGTATGCTGTTTTTCTGTGGCCCTCCTCTTTCTCACTCTCACACGCTCTCTCCCTCTCTCTGAATTTCTTTCTTTTTGTCAGTGTGTTGCATCTGCAGTTGTGTATTCCCTTCTTTTTCAATTATTTAATGTCTGCCCTTCTCTGCCTTGCTGTCTCAGTCTCCTTATAGTTTTTAATGTTTCAGTTCCTTTCTCCTCTCATGTTACCTTCATGTTTTTCCTCTTCATACTTCTTTCCATCTTAGTTGGTCAAAATACAGACCAAAATCTAGATTCTATTTGTGTTTTATTTTTTGATAAGTTTCACAAGCTTTGTTCTTAAAATTTTCTAAGTGAATAAGTGTAATAGTTTATAGTTCCCTGTCTTAAAACACAAATAAAATCTAATTCAGTAGGATTTTTCTTATTGGCCTTTCGTTTTCTTATGTGCCTAGCTTCTCCAAGGAAATCAGTCATTGGTAGACTAAAGCAGTAGATGGAAGGAAGCACAACACTGATAACAGTTCTTACAAGCAGCATTTCCAACATATCAGTCATGATTAGCAAATTCTTTCTGTTTAAAGAGTGGCAGTGTGTGTGGTGGTTAAGGCTGGGGAAAAGACTACCTTGACTTTGAACTCCAGGTCTTCCATTTCCTAGCTTTGTAGCATCAGGCAAGTTGCTCATCCTCTCTATGACTTGGATTCCTTCATCTGCAAAATGAGGACAATAATATTAATACCTCCTTAATGGCTTTTTAGGAATATTAAATGAATTAATACACGAAGGCATTTAAAGAGTCCCTGCTTATAATAGATGTAACTAGTTATTATTTCTAACACAAATTATATCATATAAACAATAGTCCTCACTCTCCCAGTCTTTTTATCCTGTTTCCCTATACTCAAGATTACTGTTCTCTAGACTTTTTGAGTTATGAGCTCTCCTTTCTGTGGATCTGCTCACATAAGTGCTGAGGAAATATATAATGTCAGAAAATGACTGAGTTTGTCAGTTCTTTCTGGTTGTATGTGACAGAAAACCAACTGAATTTGAAAACTGAAGGCATTACATAACTGGGAAGTCCAGGAGTAGAGCTGGCAGCCGTGAGTAGGCCCAGGGCCTCCAATAAGATCAGCGGGGGGCTTGCCCCGTGTCAGTTTCTTACCTTGGTTTTTATCTGTCGGCTTCATTCCCTCCTACTTCAGTCGAGCGTTCTCCAGATGGTGATCATGTCTTCTGGCAACCCATGGTTTTCATCTTTACAGCTACTCTGGGGAGTCACACTCAGAAGCACTCCTCCTAATGAGTTTCTCAAGCTGAGACCTCTCCCAGGGAAGTCGCTGCCCTCCTGGATAACTCTTTATCCCTGGAGATTGGGGCAGTCGTGGTCTCTTCTGTTTGTCTGGAGTGTTAATTCCAGCAACACCAGGGCTCAGATAGCAAACCCTTTGTCCCCTTCACCATTTCTTTCAGGTGAGCTTGGTTGTCATCATACATGTAAGACTCTTGGTGGCTGGTTATGATAATCCAGTATTCCCAAGTTTGGCCTGAATATTAGGCTCTCACAATGACTCATCTGTAGTGGATTGAATTATGTCCCCCCAAAACTCACTGAGGCTTGAATTGTCTCCCAAGTTTTATGTATTAGAAACTTAGCCTCAACTGTGACTGTTAAGAGGGTGGGAAATCCTATTATGCTAATTGAAAGGTGGAAGGAGCCTTGAAGAAGTGGCTGGATTACAGGACCATGCAGTAGTGAATGCATAAAAAATGGTGGTTGGGGCATGGTTCTGAGGGCTTTAAAAGAAGAGGAGAGTCTGTCTTTCTCTCTCTCTTTCTCTGTTTCCACCATCTTGCAATGTGAGACCCCTGGGTAACTGTCACCACCATCAGACGGACTTTGGAATCCCCAGCCTGAGAAACTGTAAGCAATAAATGTCGTTATTCTTTACAAATTAACCAGCCTCAGGTATTCTGTTATAGCAACACAAAATGGACTAATACACCATCTATACAACACTGACACTACACCTGCCTAATGACTGTTCCGTTTTGAAGAAGGTCCCATGTTGCAGCACTGGACAGGAAGGAAGTACAGGGAGGTAAGAAATTACTAAGCGTCAGGGCATTCTTTGTCAATTCAAATTTTAATGTCAGCAACATATCGCATTTCTGCCCATTTTTTCTCTCTCCTTACATCTTATATCTGCCATTCTGCCTTGTTTGTGAGCTCTTTTCCAATTAAGCAGATGCTGGACTTCTGATGAACATATTTTCAAAAGATTTACCTAATCTCTGAACATCTTTAGTCATCAAGTTAAGCAATATGAAAAATTAAATCAAATGCCCTAGGTTTCTAAAACTGTATAGAGATTTGTGTGTGCTTAAATAGTTTCAATTGTTTATTTTTAAAAGTGGTTATTGAAGGGCAAGTGTTAGGACATATGTATCTCGTCACACAGTTCGTAGTTCTCCAAAACATCTGAAAAAGTTAATGAACAGACCACTTCTGTGTTTCTAATCCTAAAGGGTTCCCTTAGGCACACATTAGGTTTTTCTGTTCTCTGTTCTCATCAGGGTCTTCATGGATACAGTCTGTTCTTAAGGCCCGAGCAACAGTCCGGCCGCTCCCTTGGCCTCCGTGCACGGGGATCTGGCAAAGGACAGAGGTTAGATTTGCTGGGAAGGATGAGGTTGAATTCCTCAGAGTGGGGCCAAGCACTAAGAAACTGGGCAGAACCCAAGGAACTTGTCAGTCCCCCAATAATCCCAGTGGGCCTCTGAGAGCAGAGGAGGGAGACAGTGAATGAGCAGGTGGGGATGGCTGGGCCGGCCACGCCTGATCCTGGAGAAGCTGGAAGCCTTGGAAGCCACAGACAGGGAGCTCTGTGTAAGGACTCTGGCCAAAGGAATTAGGAACTGGGTGGCCAGGACAGCTGTTTCTGAGCTCTGAAAAGGTAGGTATGGCCAAGACTTCATGTTTGCTGCCTTGGAAATAGAGCCAGAGGTTCCCACTCAGGCCCTCTATGAAGCTGTTTTGATGAACTGCTCGGGACCATGTGTTGGTGCTTCTGTGCCTGTTACCCCAGTGACTCCCGAGTGTTTCTTTCCTAGGAAGGTGGAGACTGACAAAGGCTACCTATACCTGGCACGTCAGCCTCCAGGAGGTAAGCAGGCCTGTTTTCTGACCTGCCTCTGCCATGCAGGCTGCTGCAATATGTGCTGACAGACAACTGCGTGTGGGAGGCAGGGAGGAGCATGCCTGTCTCTCTTCACTTCTCAGGGAGGCTGTGAAGGTTCCTGAGCAAAGTAGTGTTTTATTTCTGACAAAACTTGGTTGAGGGCCACAAAAGTAATTTGGTTTTTTTGGCGGGGGGATGGGATGAGATATTTTAGGAAGGGAAAAATACAAAATATTCTAATTCATCTGCTTTAAAATTAAAAGCAGGGACCATACAAATGTTGAGGAAAAACAACAATTAATAAAAAACACATATAGCAGTTTCCCCATCTATCAAACTTTACACAGGGATGACATATCCAAGAAAACAACTTTAAATGTTCCATAACCTTTTTCTCTTTTACTTTAAAAAACATTATGCATTTCTTTGCCTTCTTAACCAGAGTATATGGAGTACTATCTAATCATCTTTTGGTGAATCAGCATTGTACTTATAGATGCCATTTATAGTCAATATTTCCAGACTGTCATGATTTTTCTAATTTTCTTTCCCTCATCGCTGCTAGGCTTTCATTTATTGCTGCTATGAATGTTCTCTTCTAGAAGCAAACTACATTCACTCCTGTTTTGTTCTAATTTTTTTGTTCTTACTGCAGGCAGGAAAACAGGTGAGCTTGTTAGAATTCTATCTAAAATAAAGGGGTGAACAGGATGGCTACTGGTGTCCTCAGACCCAGATTTTTAGATATAACCACAGAGACACACATAAGCCCACATGGACATGCTTTTTTTTTTTTTTTTTTTTTTTTTTTTTTTTTTTTTTTCC
>NW_007727119.1:93159-95889 GCF_000696425.1 Galeopterus variegatus | reverse complement strand
GAGCGCCGCCGCGCTTCCCAAGCAGCGCACTATCCAGTGCGCCACCGGGCCGGCCCTGGACATGCTTTTTTTAAAAAGGAATTTATATTTATGGACTTCATTCTATATGCCAGGTAGTAGGCTAGACACTGGAGGTCAAAGAGAAATAAATCCCAGTATCTTTCCTTGAGACACAGATAGTTCATAGGGCATGGTGGTCCTTGATAATCAGACACCTTTCATGGTCCCTGACAAGATATACAAATGTTATAAGTGAGTGCCAGAGAAGTGCTACTGGACTACCAAAGAGGGGGCCTTAGCCAGACCTGAGCATCTAGGCAGGGCCTTGGGCCTCAAGGAAGAGAACTCCCTCAGATGGAGTCTCAAAAGATTATATTTATATTTAAATCTCAAAGTAAATTGAGATTTATTGAACAAATAAATAAAGTAGTTAGAATGTTGCCTTAAAAATTATTTTTTAAAAAATACAGTGTGAGTGCATTCATGTACATTCTAAAAACATATCACCAATACTATATATATTTACTGGAGCACATAAATGGAGCAAAAGAATTAAAAATATAAATGGGAAGGAGACAAAGCACTTTTAGAAGAGTGGTTATCTCTGGGAAAGAGGTAGGGAACAGAACTAGAGAGAAGTTTCAAAGGGCCACAACTCTATCTATAATCTCTATGTCCTTATTAAAAACAGAAATGAAGTAAATATGCCAAAATGTTTAACAATCATTGGATCCAGGCGGTGTGAGTAAGGATATTTGCTATATTGTCATCTGTACCATTCAAAATGTTTCATAATAAAACAGGAAAGTAAGACAGAAAAAAAAACCCCCAAAACTCAAACCCTTTCTATTCAAATACAAGACAGTTCTTCCAATATCAGCGACCTGGAACCCATCCATATATTTCACTCAGCTAAGCTGTTGATGCAATGAGGGAAGCATCGTTATTTATATGTTTCTGGCTTTGCGGTGGGTTTATTTATAACTTCAGAGCAGGGATGGTTTAAGATTCCCTTTGTGTTCCCAGAACTAGCCATGTCTTGCTCACAGTTGGAGTTCAATAAAGCTCCAAATGTTGGATGAGTGACTTCAAGCCAATTTTCTTTGAGCTCCACTACTGCAGGCTCTGTTTTCAGTGCTGCCCTCATGGCACTCAACACTAGAGGGGAGACAGACAGACATCTAACTGTACTGGACAAGAGGATGACCTAGCGCCGCAGGCGTGCCGCCCAGGGGATCCAGGAGGGCATACTGTGATTAAATTTCTCACGTATTGGTGGTGTCCCTCTTTAGGATAACAGATTGTTCACCCTGGAGACTTGTTTAAAATATGAATCTCTTACCTAGAGGCACTAACTCATCAAGCTGTCATCCTCCATCATCAAATTGGCAGGCTGAGTTTATCAGATTGGCCCCAAGACTGGGCTAGATTGAGACAAGTCAGACTAGCAGTGCCAAAGGTTGGCTTCTGAGACAAGAGAAAAGACTGGATGTTTGACTAGAAACTGTGAAGTACAGTGTGGGGGCATCTTTGGAAGGTCCTAACCATTGGAAGGCACTGGGAAGGCACAAAGTGGGATCCGTGAGGAAGAGGAGTAAGGTAAACCATAACAAGAAGGTGGGACAGGGTCGCAAGTTCAGGGCACAAAACATGGAGAACAAGGGTTGGCTGGTTCACTCATCAGAACTTACGCAACCTGATCAATTCTCTTTGTAGCCTCAGCAGCTCATAGCACAGTAAATGCATGGTGGATGCCCATACACTGCCTGGAAATGGTACTGGTGGCACCAATGACACTGCTGACCCAAGGAAGCCTCGGCTTCTGCATTACTCCCAGTGATGAACGCAGCTGCTGAGTTGGCACTGGGACCCACCTGTGCCTCCCCCTGGCCATTTAGGCTCAGGTTGAATGTTCTGATTGTGCCTCCAGTTTTTCACAATTCTCTGTGATATGGCCTGCTTCACAGTTGTTTTGTCTACAGGGTAGGTATAAACAGCTTTGTTGAGGATGAGCTAGAGGGGAATTACAATCCTGATTACACTTCACGGAACACCTCACATACACCCTCAATCCTTCCTTTCCTTCTTTTTCCGTTATTCTTCAAGACTTGGAGTGTTGTGTCAGCACCCCAAAGAAATCTCTACTGTGCCCCTCATTCTTCTGAGGGTGGGTCAGAAGGTGGGTCAACAAAAACCTCTTTGTGTTGCTGTCATTCCACCTAAAACATTATATAGTATTTGCCTGTTTGCATATTTGCTTGTCTAGTCCACTACAAACAGTGGGGTCCTTTCTTACTCACTTTGTCTGCACTCTATTTAGTGCACAAATGGTCCTTATGACATTAGTTGACCATTCAACTTCCGTATCAAGCTGATAATGAGCTGGAGACTCCTGTTCTGTATTTGCTACACTCTAATCCACTGATTATCTTCTTTCTGTTTGTTTTTGTTTTGCTGTGTTGAGTACATAAACAATACTTGAAAGCATTCTCCTTGTAAAAATTCAAGCAAAAATATACAGAATAAAAGGCATAAGTCCACATGTATTTCTCCCTTCACATCACTAATTCCACTCCCTTCCCCCAAGGCTGCCACTGTTATCAGCTATATTTGTTTTCTCTTAGAAGTTCTCTATACATTCACAAATATATACATACATGAAGAAATACGCCATTTTGTTTTGTGATTTTTGCATTTTGCTTTTATCATGTAATAATGTTTTGGACATTC
>NW_007727119.1:91037-92382 GCF_000696425.1 Galeopterus variegatus | reverse complement strand
TGCGACACTGAGGGTTGCAATCCCATTACTGGTCAGTAAAAAAGACAAAAAGGAAAAAAAATGTATAATATATATATTTTATATATTTTTAATTATACATATAAATATATTATATAATTTATATATTTAACAAAAAAACATATTTTAACATATAAAATATATACATTAAATAGAAAAGTAGATCTCATATACAATGGCAACAAAAACTGTGAAATAAGTAAGGAAAAACCACCCAATCTAATTAAAATCCTGGCTTCTGGTATCCAGGTCCCATATAAAGGCAGAGAGGGGTAGAGTCAGAGACAGCAGAGTTCATTCTTCTTCGTTGTTGTGCCAGGGAAGGTGAAACACAATTCCACTTCAGCACCTCTCACAGGCACAAAAATTTATTGACAGAATCATAATTAAAATGACAGGTGTGCTCCTGAATTAATAAAGTGCTCGCTTTTATATAGGATATACTGCAACATAGAGCTTATTTTGCTAAGGGCTTGTGCTGGGCATTCCTCTACTAACATCTACCCCATTTACACACATGCACACGCTGATACTGGCATATGGCTCTTCCACTGTGACAGTATGAATAAAAGCTCAGTTTTAAGAAGCATTTTTGATGACTTCCTATTATCATATTACATTTACAGTGATCATATTTTCTGAACCCAAACTCAAGTGTATGTTTTGAGTAAAAATATTTGAGGAGTTTTCTCTTGGTTTCTTTAGTCCTCCTCTCCTATAGCCTTGAGCTCAGTAACTTGGTGAGGACGTTTTGTTTTGAACATATTTTGCTATGATATACATAACTTTGAGTCACGTTCACTTAGAAAACATCTGTTCCAATCTGGGCATGGACCTTTGGCAAGTACTTGGAATCTCCTAGTCTCTTGGAGATTAAGAAAATATAAAAAGGTTGGGAAGGATGGGGAGGATGAGACATTTGAGTGAGTTAACACATGAGAGCATGTTTTTGGGGAGCGTGAACTAAGCTGTGCAAATGCAAATGATTTCTCTTTAAGCTGAGCTCCTGGAGGTATGGAAATCTGCTTTTCTTCAAGTTAACTTTATTTTTTCTTAATTGACTGTGAAAACTGCTTTGTTGTTATTATACCTAGTGGTCTCCTCATTGCCTAGCCCAGCTTTGTAGTGGCAAAGCTGAGTACTAACAGCCACAGCAATAGCAGAAGTTATTTACCAAACTTTTACTTTTTTTTTTAACTAGATTAAATTTCTCAGAAATAAAAATGACCAGTTATACACTATCCCTGTCACCAGTATGTGACAGGACCTCATCACTACTTTTGATGCTCACTGCATTGAAACAGACATTTATTCATTCTTTGTTCTC
>NW_007727119.1:88423-90030 GCF_000696425.1 Galeopterus variegatus | reverse complement strand
TTTTCCCTCTGTGCCTGGCTTATTTCACTTATAATTTTCTCCAAGCTCATCCATGTTGCTGTGAATGGCAGAAATTTCATTCCTTTTTATAGAAGAGTAATATTCCACTGTGTATACATACCACATTTTCTTTATCCAGCTGTCCGTTGATGGACAGTTAAGTTGGTTCCATATTTTGGTATTGTTAATAGAGCTGCAGTGAACATTGGAATGCAGGTATCCCTTAGACATGATGATTTCCATTCCTTTGGATATATACCCAGAAGTGGGATTGCTGGATTGTATGGTAGATCTACCTGTAGTCATTTGAGAAACCACATACTGTTTTCCATGGTAGCTGTACTGATTTAAAGTCTCACCAACAGTGTGGAAGAGTTCCCCTTTCTCTGTATCCTCATTAGTATTTGTTACTCTCAGTCTTTTTGATTATAGCCAGTCTAACTGGGGTGAGACGATATCTCAATGTGTTTTTGATTTGCATTTCCCTGATGATTAGTGATGTTCATTGTTTTTTCAAATAACTGTTGGCCAACAGTATGTCTTCCTTTGAAGAATGTCTATTCACCTCCTTTGCCCATTTTTTAATTGGATTATTGGGGTGTTTTTACTGTGCAGTAGTTTGAGTTCTTTGTATATTCTGAACATTAATCCCTTGTCAATGTATAGTTTGCAGATATTTTCTCCCATTCTGTAGGTTGTTTTTCACTCTGTTGATTGTGTCCTTTTCTGTGTAGAAGCTTTTTAGTTTGCTATAATCCAATTTATTTTTTCTTTTGTTGCTTGTGCTTTTGGAGTCTTATTCATAAGTCTTTGCCTAATCCTTCTTCCTGAAATGTTTCTCCGATGTTTTTCTTTAGTAGTTTCATAGTTTCAGGTCTTATCCTTAAGTCTTTAATTCATTTTGAGTTGATTTTGGTATACAGAGAGAAGTGCAGGTCTAGTTCCATTCTTCAGTGTATGCATATCCATTTTCCCAGCACCATTTATTGAAGAGGCAGTCTTTTCCCAAGATATGTTATTGTTGCCTTTGTCAAAGATCAGTTGGCTGTAAGTATGTGGGTTGATTTCTGGGTTCTCTGTTTTGTTCCATTGGTCTGAGTATCTATTTTTATGCCAGTACAATGCTGTTTTGGTTACAATAGCTTTGTAGTATAATTTGAAATCAGGTAGTATAGTGTTAGGCCTCTGGCTTTTTTTTTTTTTTTTTTTTGACTCAGGATTGCTTTGGCTATTCAGGGTCTTTTGTTGTTCCATATGAATGTTAGAATATTTTAAAAAAATTTTTCTGTGAATAATGTCATTGGTACTTTGAGGGGATTGCATGGAATCTGTAGATCACTTTGGGTAGTATGGACATTTTCACATTGTTAATTCTTCCAATCCAAGAGCATGGAATGTCTTTCCATCTTTTTGTGTCCTCTTTAATTCCTCTCAGCAGTGATTTGTAGTTCTCATTGTGGAGATCTTTCACCTCCTTGATTAAACTGATGCCTAAATATTTTATTTTTTTGGTGACTGTTGCAAATGGGCTAGCTTTTTTGGTTTCTTTTTCTGCCAGTTTGTTATTGGAGAATAAAAATGCTACTGAATTTGGGGTATTAATTTTG
>NW_007727119.1:86441-87756 GCF_000696425.1 Galeopterus variegatus | reverse complement strand
TTTTTCTGCCAGTTTGTTATTGGAGAATAAAAATGCTACTGAATTTGGGGTATTAATTTTGTATCCTGCAACACTCCTGCAATTGTTAATCAGCTCTAAGGGTTTTCTGGTAGAGTCTTCAGGTTTTTCTGTATATAGGATCATGTCATCTGCAAACAGGAATAGTTTGATATAGTCTTTTCCAATGTGGATGCCCTTTATTTCTTTCTCTTGCCTGATTGCTCTCGCTAGTACTTCTAATACTACGTTAAATAAGAGTGATTGAGAGTGGGCATTCTTGTATATTTCTGTTCTTAAGAGAAAAGTTGAAAGCTTCCCCATCCAGGATGATATTGGTGGTGGTCTTGTCATATATGGCTTCTGTTGCATTTAGATGCTTTCCTTCTATACCTAATTTGCTGAGAGCCTTCATCAGGAAAAGATGTTGAATTTGGTCAAATGCTTTTTCTGTGTCTATTGAGATAATTATATGGTTTTTGTCCTTGATTTTGTTGCTGTGCTGTATCACATTTATTAACTTGCATATGTTGAACCATCCTTGCATCCCTGGGATGAATTCTACTTGATCATGGTGTATAATATTTTTGATGTGTTGCTGTGTTTTGATTGCTAGTATTTTGATGAGGACTTTTGTATCTATGTTCATCAAAAATATTGGCCTGTAGTATTCTTTTTTTTGTTGTATCTTTGTCTGGTTTCAGTATCAGGGTGATGCTGGCCTCATAGAATGTGTTTTGGAGAGTGGACTCTGTCTCAATTTTTTGGAAAAGTTTGAAGAGAATTGCTATTAATTCCTCTTTAAAGGTTTGGTAGAACTCAGCAGTAAAGCCCTCTGGTTCTGAGCTTTTTGTTGTTGTTGGGAGACTACTGATTACTGCTTCAATCTCATTGCTTGTTATTAGTCTGTTCAGGTTTTCTATGTCTTCTTGGTTCAGTCTTGGAGTTTGTATGAATGCAGAAATTTATCCATGTCTTCCAGGTTTTCAAATTTGTTGAGGTATAGTTGTTTGTAGTAGTCTCTAATGATTCTTTGTATTTCTGTAGTAATGGTTGTAATGTCACCTTTTTCATTTTTGATTTTTGCTATTTGGGTCTTCTCTTTTATTTTTATTTTTTGGTTAGCCTAGATAACGATTTGTCTATTTTGTTTATCTTCTCAAAAAATCAACTTTTCGTTTTATTGATCTTTTGTATCATTTTTGGGTCTCCATATTATTTATTTCAGCTCTGATCTTAATTATTTCTTTCTATCTACTAAGTTTGGAATTGGATTGTTTTTCTTTTCCTAGTTCCTTTAGTTGTACTGTTAGGTTGT
>NW_007727119.1:84177-85939 GCF_000696425.1 Galeopterus variegatus | reverse complement strand
CTAAGTTTGGAATTGGATTGTTTTTCTTTTCCTAGTTCCTTTAGTTGTACTGTTAGGTTGTCTATTTGAAATCATTCTATTCTTTGATGTAAACTGTTTATTGCAATAAACTTCCCTCTTAGTATTGCTTTTGCAGCATTCTATGGGTTTTGATATGATGTGTCACTATTTTCAATGGCTTCAAGAAATTTTTTGATTTCCTGTTTAATTTCTTCTTGGACCCATAGGTCATTCAGGAGCCTTTTTAATTTCCACATATTTGTATAATGTTCTGAGTTTCACTTGTTATTAATTTCCAGTTTTAATCTGTTGTGGTCTGAAAAGATACTTGAGATGATTTTGATTTTTTAAAAAATTTGTTGCGACTTGACTTGTGACTTAACATGTGGTCTATCCTGAAGGATGTTTCATGTGCTGATAAGAAGAATGTATGCTCTGTAGTTGTTGGATGAAATGTTCCATAGATATCTCCCAGGTCCAATTGGTCTAAAGTGTAGTCTAAATCCTGTGTTTCTCTGTTGATTTGTTGCCTAGATGATCTGTCCAATGCTGAAAGAGGGGTGTTTAGGTCCCCCACTATTACCATATTGGGTTCTATCTCTTTCTCTAGATCTAATAGAGTTTGCTTTATATTTCTGAGTGTTCCAGTGTTGAGTGCATATATATTTATGATTGTTATGTCCTCTGACTGGATAGATTCCTTTATCATTATATAGGGTCTTCTTTGTCTCCTTTTATGGAATTTGTTTTAAATTCTATTTTATCCAATATAGAAATAGCTACTTCTGCTTGTTTTTGGTTTCCATTTGCATGGTATCTCTTTTTCCATCCCTTCACTTAGTCTGTGTGCATCTTTACAGGTGAGGTGAGTCTCTTGAAGACTGCATATAGTTGGGTCCAGCTTTTTAATCCAATCCATTAGTCTGTGACTTTTGAGTGGGGAATTTAATCCATTTATATTTAGGGTTGTTGTTGAAAGGTATTGTCTTACTCGTGGCATTTTATCAATTTTTGTTTGGATGTTTTAAATATTTTTTTTCCTTTCTTTCCCTTTTATTTTTTGTTTTTGATGTTTGTTGGTTTCTTGAGGTGGTAATATTTAGTTTCTTTCTCTTTCTCATTTGTGTTTTTTTTCTATCAGTGGGTTTTGTTCTTTCTTGTGTATTCATGGTAGTGATTATTGTTTTTCAGATTTCAGTTGCAGGACTCCCTTGAGGATTTTTTGCAGTGTTGTCCATGTGGTAGTGAACTCCTACAGTTTTTGTTTGTCTGGAAAATACACTATTTTTCCCTTATTTTGAGGGATAGCCTTGCTAGGAATAGTATTCATGGCTGGCAGTTTTTTCTTTTAATATTTTGAATATATCATCCTATTTTCTTCTGACCTGTAGAGTTTTAGTTGAGAAGACTGCTGTTAGTCTAATGGGGGCTCCCTTATAGGTGACTTGATGCCTTTTTCTTGCTCCTTTTAGGATTCTGTCTTTGTCTTTCAGCTTTACCAGTTTGACCATAATGTGTCTCAGAGAGGATCTTTTTGGATTGAATGTGTTTGGGAATCTTTGAGCCTCTTGGATCTGAAGTTCTGTGTCTCTCCCTATACCTGGGAAGTTTTCCATTATTATTTCATTGAATAGATTTTCAATGCTTTTTCCTTTCTCCTCTCCTTCTGGAACACCCATGATTCTGATGTTTGTATGATTAATGTTGTTTGCTAGCTTTCTTAGGGTTTCTTCATTTTTTAAAATTATTATTCCTTTTTTTT
>NW_007727119.1:76536-83696 GCF_000696425.1 Galeopterus variegatus | reverse complement strand
TTTGAGCCTCTTGGATCTGAAGTTCTGTGTCTCTCCCTATACCTGGGAAGTTTTCCATTATTATTTCATTGAATAGATTTTCAATGCTTTTTCCTTTCTCCTCTCCTTCTGGAACACCCATGATTCTGATGTTTGTATGATTAATGTTGTTTGCTAGCTTTCTTAGGGTTTCTTCATTTTTTAAAATTATTATTCCTTTTTTTTCTGCCTGGGTTATTTTGTAAAGACTGCCTTCAAGATCAGAAATTCTATCTTCTGCTTGCTCTAATCTTCCACTTAAGCTCTTGGCTGTGCTTTTTATGTCATTGACTGAATCCTTCAGTTCCAACAGTTTTGCTACATTCTTTTTTAAGGTGTTAATCTTTTGTAAAATTTCTCCTTCATATCTTGGATATATTGTCTCATTTCATTGTGTTGTCTAAGTTTACTCTTATCTCATTGAGTTTCCTTAAGATTGGTACTCAGAATTCCTCCTAAGTCATTTCAAGTGTTTCCTGTTCTGGAGAGTGCAGTACTTGAGAATTACTATATTCCTTGGTGATGTCATATTTTCATATTTTCATGGTTTTTTTTTTTTTTTTTTTTTGTCTCGCTAATATCTCTACATTGATTTCTGGTCAACTGGTAGATCAGTTGCTTCTTTTATTACTTTGGACTGGATTTTGAATAGAAAGACTTCCTCCTCTTTTTCCAGGTTCCTCTGGTGACTCTCCTTATGTCAATGTGGTCAAATACGTGGCAGGCCACCTGCACATTGGTCATGGCTGCTACTGTGGTGGCAAGCTGTCCTTGCAGTAGTAAAAGCTGTGGTGGTGGCTGTTGTGGACAACCTCCATGGAAGCATGGGGTCCTCCTGGTCATGGCAGCTCTCACTCTTGCCTTCTGTTTGGATGCGTGGAGGGCTGTGGCTGGGCCTCCCTAGTCATGGCAGCATTCGCTCCTGCCTTCTGTGAGGGTGGGTGGAGGACTGTCCGGCACTGGCTCCTGCCTTCTCTGCCCACTTACTTTTTGTATGCAGCATTGGGCTAGGTATGTGCACTACTCCACCTTAAACCTGCAAAATTATTTCATGCAGTTATTGTGATGATCTATATTTTATACATTAAGGAAATGATTATTTATTAATTAAAATAAAATTCAAAACACCTACAGAATATCCCCCTAGAAACTCCTCCAAAAAGAGTCTCTCTTTCTACTGATACCTGAAATTGCACAATTAGAGATTACTTCATTTGACATGAAGCTTTGTGGCTTCTTAAGATGCAAATGCTTTGGGAGGAGAATAACACAGTTTTGCCTCCTCTGTGCAAACAGGCTTATCAGATGTTCTGGAAACCAGTTTGATAAGAGAGAGGGAGCGAAGAGACTAAAGAGTCCCTCACAGTGGGGAAAAGAGATTGCCGCTGAGAAAAATTTTGGAGTTGATGGATAAATAAATGGATTTTTCTCAGAGTTCTTTAATCAAATAAGCAAACCCACCAGCAGAAATGAGATAGGAGAACGGGAGAGTTTGGGAGATGGAAAGTGGGCTGGGCTGGGCAGAGAAGCCAGCTGTTGAGATGCCCTGTGGAATAGAGACAAGAAGCAGAAGGCAAAACAAAAACACAGACACAGATAACTGCTGTATAAACTTACAGACACATTGTGTGCACACAATTATATACCTCTCTCTGAGGCACAGGCCCAGCAGAGCCAACCTATCAGTCTATAGATGAGAGGCCTCATTCCCCCAGCATGTTAGGTATCCAGGCTCTCATTTCCTGCTTGCAGAAAAGTATTTTCCTTTCCTCCTATTCCTACTACCTTCCCATTGCCTGTCACATAGCCAGCTTGAAAACAGGTTTGAGGTGGTAGGCCAAGTTTCATATAGGAGTTTTATTTACTCATGCACCAGGCCACCCGCAGGCAACTGATCTGCCTAATGAGAGAAGCACAATCAAAACAAGTCCCCGCATGACTAAGTGAGGAGCAGGCTCACCTTGCTCAACGCATTACCTGGGAGGCCAATTGGATAGGAGGAGTTCCTCTTGGTCCAAGCTTCCCATGAAAAAGGCATTTGTTTCCTATTAAGGTTATATATTTAATCCAAAGGCTACACTGTCAAGTCTGAAAGAAGGGAATCCTCATCATATACTTTAACCTGAAAAAGCTATATCACAGGTATTAATTTTATAAAAAAGAACACCTAGAAGTTCTTGCAATGAACATAATTACATTGTCCCTCTTTTGATGTTACAAGCATTAATTTGTTTAATGTAAACAGTTAAAGTATGCTACACTATTAAAAATCTTGTTTGGGCATTTAAAAAATTTTTTATACAAAGAGTCTCTCTGAGAAGCCCAGGACATACTTTGGCTAACTTTACTTTCCATTTTAAAATTAAGAAGGCAAAAATACTGGCCATGTGTTGGTTTATTATTCTTATCACTTAATGTTTAACATCTTTTCTTCCTTCGATTTCAACAATTATTTTTTTATTTTTCTTTTCCCACCTATAGCTGTCATTTTCACATCCCACCTAGTCAGCTCTGTTTCACTCCCTAACTAAAATGTATGTACTTAACTTTTTAATATGTCCCCCCAATTTTTTTGCCCACAATAAATAAATAAATAAACAAACAAATAAATAAATAAATAGGAAACAGAGTCTCACGTTATACCCAAAATGTCAGGATACAATTAAAATCATTCATTATACAAAGAACAATGAAAATCTCAACTTGTTAGGAAAGACAATCAACAAATGCCAGCAAGGAGATGACAGACAGATTGGAATTATCTGACAGGATTTTAAATCAACCATCATCAAAATGCTTTAATAAGCAATGTGAACATACCTGAAACAAATAACAAAAATAGGAAGCCTCAGGAAAAAAATAGAAGATACAGAAAAGAATACAGTGGGAACTTTAGAAATGAAAAATGCAATAAAAAAACTCTCTCTCAATGTACTTAGCAGCAGAATGAATGGAACATATAAAAAAATAAGAGAACTTGATGTTAGAAAAACAGAAATTACCCAATCTGAACAACAGAGAGAAAACTGAATGAAAAGAAATGAGCAGAGCCTTAGGGACCTGGGGCACAATAGTAGCAGATTTAACTTTTTACCATAGGATTTCCAGAAGGATAGGAGAAAGAGTGTTTGGAAGAGAGGATATTCAAATAAATAATGGCTAAAAACTTTCCAAATTTGGTAAAAGACATAAAATTATAGATTTAATGAGGTAAGTAAACTTCAAAGGGGGTAAACTCAAAGAAATACATGCCTGCTGTGGATTAATTGAATCATGTCCCCCACAGTTTGTATGTTCGAAAGTTAATTTCCACTGAAACTGTTGAGGGTAGGAAGTCCTATTATGGTAAATTGAAAGGATGGGGCCTTGAAGAGGTGATTAGATTGCAGGACCATGCTGTAGTGAATACATTAATAATGGTGGTGAAGGGCATGGCTCAGAGGACTTTAAAAGGAGAGTGCATAAAGAGTCTCTCTCTCTCTGTTCCACCATTTTCTTCCACATGAAACCCCAGCATTGCTGTACAGCCACCACCAAAGAAGACCCTCATTAGATGCATTCCCTGGACTTTGGACTTCCCAGCCTCTGAAAATGTAAGCAATAAATTTCACTTTCTTATAAATTATCCAGTTCCAGATATTTTGTTATAAGCAACAGAAATGTACTAATACAATGCCTAAGCACATTATAATCACACTCCAAACAACTGAAGACAAAAATAAATAAATAAAAACAACTTGAAAGTAGCTAGAAAGAAAAGAAGCTCAGGGAGGCCAGAAGAAAGTGACACAACATGGCTCAAATGCTAAAAGGAAAGAACTGTCCACCCAGAATCCAATATCAGGTAAAAATGTTCTTCAGGAAAATAAAGGGGATATCAAGACATTCTCAGATGAAAGAAAAGTAAGAGATTTTTGTTGCCAATAGACCTATCCTTTAAAAAAAATTCTTCAAACATAAAGGAAATAAAAGAAAGAAAATTGGAACATCAAGAATGAAGAAACAGCAATGTAAAGAGTAAAAATATTGTTAAATATAATAACCTATCCTTCTCCTCTTGAGTTTTCTAAATTGTGTTAGATGGTTGAAGTAAAATTTTAACATTACCTGATGTGGTTCTCAGTGTATGTAAAGGTAACATTTAAGATAACTATACCAAAAAGTGGGAAGAGTAAAGGGACCTAAATGGAGGTAATGTTTCTACACTTTACTCAAACTGATAAAATGTTGACACCTGAAGACTGTGATAAATTACATACAAGGATATTTCAAACAGTTCATTGAAAAGTGGAAATAAAAGATAATACAAATATTTCCATGAGCTTTTTGAAGATACCTCATATGTATAATGTAATGCTTGGAGAAAACACCAAAATATCTATACAAAAAGCTACATTTGAGAACTCTGCAGACTAATCAAAATAGAATTCCCAAAAAGTGTTCCAGTAGCCCACAGGAAGACAGGAAACATGAAACAGAGAAATAAAAAACAGAGGAAAGAAACAGAAAATAAACAATAAAATAAAATACTTAAACCCTAATGGATCAATAATTACATTAAATGTAAATGACTTAGATAAGCAATTAAAATACAAAGATTGGCAGAAAGAACAAAAATCAAGCAAACAAAAATTGTGAACCAAATATATGCTATCTATAAGAAACTCAGTTTGAATATAATGATATAGGTAGGTTGAAAGTAAAAGGATGGAAAAAGATATATCATGCAAACATTAATTAAAACAATGCACAAATAGCTATATTAACATCAGATAAGATAAATTTTAGAGATAAGAAAATTACCAGGGAGAAAGAAGAACATAATAATAAAAAGGTCAATTCATCAAGAAGGCATAGAAAGCCTATGTATACATGCACCAAGGGACAGAGCTTCAAAATACATGAAGCAAAAACTAATCAAACTGAAAAGGGAAATAGAAAAATCCACAATTATAGTTAGAGATGCCACTACCCTTCTCTCAACAACTGATATAACTACAGTCATCCCTGAGCATTTGTGAGGGATTGGTTCCACAAACACCTGCAGATACCAAAAGGCACAAATGCTCAAGTAATGCCATTGACTGCATGGATATTAAAAGTCAGCCCTTTGTATATGTGGATTTTGTATCCATGTATTTTGATCTGTGGTTGGTTGAATCCTCAGATGTGGAACCCACAGGTACAAAGGACTGGCTGTATTTATTGAAAAATATTTGAGTATAAATGGACCCAAACAGTTCAAAACAATATTGTTCAAGGGTCAACCATACCATACAGAAATTCAGCAATGATGAAGAAGAACTTAACACCATGAACCAAGATCTAATTGACATTTATAGAACACTCCACACAACAACAGAATATGCATTATTTTAAAGTGCTCATGGAACATTTACCAAGATAGACCATATTCTGGGCCATAAAACAAACCTTAACAAACTTAAAAGAATTGATTACTACAGGATGTGTTCTCTGACAAAAAATGGAATCAAGGGCCGGCCCGGTGGCGCACTGGAGAGTGCGCTGGTTGGGAGTGTGGCGGCGCTCCCGCCGAGGGTTCAGATCCCATGTGGAGACTGGTTCCCGCTCACTGGCTGAGCGCGGTGCAGGCGCGACACCGAGGGTTGCGATCCCATTACCGGTCAGTAAAAAAGACAAAAAGGAAAAAAAAAATGGAATCAAACTAGAAATCAATAATAGAAAGATAACAGGAAAGTCTTCAAACACTAAGAAATTAAACAACATAATTCCAAGTAATCCATAAGTCTCAAGGGAAATAGAAAAATTCATAGAACTGGGTGAAAACAAAATTAGATCATATCACAATTTATGAGATCCATCCAAAGCAGTAGTGAAAGGAAAACTCATTGCCTTACGTTATTACATTAGAAAAGAGAAAATGTGGGCCGGCCCGGTGGCGCACTGCTACAGTGCGCCGCTTGGGAGCGCGGTGGTGCTCCCGCCAAGGGTTCGGATCCCACGTACAGACCGGCCGCTCACTGGCTGAGCGAGGTGCGGGCGCAACACCGAGGGTTGTGATCCCGTTGCCGGTCCCGGTCCGGTACGGGCACGACACTGAGGGTTGCGATCCGTTGCCGGTCACGAAAAAAAGACAAAAAGGAAAAAAAAAAATAGAAAAGAGAAAATGTTTTACATCAATAACCTATGCTCCCATCTTAAGAAACTAGAAGAGCAAATTTACCCAAAGCAGGCGGAAGGAAGGAAACAATGAAAATAAGAACAGAAAGCAATGAAACTGAAAACAAAAATAATAAAGAAATTTAAAGAAACCGAAAGCTTATTCAGTTCTTTACCTAAAAGATATAATTGATAAAGATCTAGTTAGACTGTTGAAGAAAAAAGGAGAAAAGATACAAATCGCAAATAGTAGGAATTAAACGGGATATTACTTACAGTCCCCACAGACATTAAAAGGATAATAAGGAAATATTATGAACAACTCCATACACATAAATTTGACAACTTCAATGAAATGGATGAATTCCTTAAAAAGTGCATACTACCAAAACTCAGCCAATATGAAATAAGCCTAAGGATGATAAGGGTTTCTGGTTCCTCCAGTCTTGCTAGTATTGGAGGTGTGTTTTATCATCTCTTGCTGTTTTTACTTAACTCTGCACATCCTTTAAATAATCTCTTTATTAAAATTTTCTCAATAACCCCATTTGAGTGTGCTATCCGGTTTCTGTTGGGATCCTGACTGACACAATTTGATATTTCAATATAGCACTTTCTTATCTCCATGATAGCCCTATGGCTTTATGTGGAGGAGACTGGAGAGGTAAATTGGTTCAGGAAAGGTAGGGTAGGTTTAGAAAGCTTTGCCATAATCTCTTCTATACCTCCAAATCCCCCGAAATGAATGCACTTTTTTTTTTTTCCTTTTTGTCTTTTTTCGTGTCCGGCAATGGATCGCAACCCTCAGTGTCGCGCCCGTACCGGACCGGGACCGTCAACGGGATCGCAAACCTCGGTGTTGTGGCCGCACCTTGCTCAGCCAGTGAGCGGGAACCGGTCTGTATGTGGGATCCGAACCCTCGGCGGGAGCGCCACCATGCTCCCAAGCGGCGCACTGTAGCGGTGCGCCACCGGGCTGGCCCAAATTTTTTTTTTTTTTT
>NW_007727119.1:45853-75639 GCF_000696425.1 Galeopterus variegatus | reverse complement strand
AAAAAAAAAAAAAAATTTGGGCCAGCCCGGTGGCGCACCGCTACAGTGCGCCGCTTGGGAGCATGGTGGTGCTCCCGCCAAGGGTTCGGATCCCACGTACAGACCGGCCGCTCACTGGCTGAGCGAGGTGCGGGCGCAACACCGAGGGTTGTGATCCCGTTGCCGGTCCCGGTCCGGTACGGGCACGACACTGAGGGTTGCGATCCGTTGCCGGTCATGAAAAAAAGACAAAAAGGAAAAAAAAAAATAGAAAAGAGAAAATGTTTTACATCAATAACCTATGCTCCCATCTTAAGAAACTAGAAGAGCAAATTTACCCAAAGCAGGCGGAAGGAAGGAAACAATGAAAATAAGAACAGAAAGCAATGAAACTGAAAACAAAAATAATAAAGAAATTTAAAGAAACCGAAAGCTTATTCAGTTCTTTACCTAAAAGATATAATTGATAAAGATCTAGTTAGACTGTTGAAGAAAAAAGGAGAAAAGATACAAATCGCAAATAGTAGGAATTAAACGGGATATTACTTACAGTCCCCACAGACATTAAAAGGATAATAAGGAAATATTATGAACAACTCCATACACATAAATTTGACAACTTCAATGAAATGGATGAATTCCTTAAAAAGTGCATACTACCAAAACTCAGCCAATATGAAATAAGCCTAAGGATGATAAGGGTTTCTGGTTCCTCCAGTCTTGCTAGTATTGGAGGTGTGTTTTATCATCTCTTGCTGTTTTTACTTAACTCTGCACATCCTTTAAATAATCTCTTTATTAAAATTTTCTCAATAACCCCATTTGAGTGTGCTATCCGGTTTCTGTTGGGATCCTGACTGACACAATTTGATATTTCAATATAGCACTTTCTTATCTCCATGATAGCCCTATGGCTTTATGTGGAGGAGACTGGAGAGGTAAATTGGTTCAGGAAAGGTAGGGTAGGTTTAGAAAGCTTTGCCATAATCTCTTCTATACCTCCAAATCCCCCGAAATGAATGCACTTTTTTTTTTTTNGCCACCATGCTCCCAAGCGGCGCACTGTAGCAGTGCGCCACCGGGCTGGCCCAAATTTTTTTTTTTTTTTTAAAGATGATCGGTAAGGGGATCTTAACCCTTGACTTGGTGTTTTCAGCACCACGCTCTCCCAGTGAGCAAACCGGCCATCCCTATATAGGAATCTGAACCTGTAGCCTTGGTGTTGTCAGCACTGCACTCTCCCAAGTGAGCCACAGGCTGGTCCTTAAATGCACGATTTTACAGAAGGATATGAGCTTCCTTAGTCCACATTTCTGCCACGTTGCTGCCCTTAAATTCCTCCTATTTAGAAATTATGGTATTACCACTGAGACTAGTAATTATTTTCCTTTAATCATTATAAGTTTTTTAAATGTGTGGTAAAGCATAACAGAAAGAGATTGATTAGAAAAAAAATAATTATAATGTATAATAGATTATGCATAGATTTCATAAAGGGGTTTCTCGTGCCTTTTGTGTCATAGTAATTTTTTATAGCATCTCATTAAAAAACCAAAAACTAACAGTTCCATTTCTTAGTTAAGCCCAAGCAGTGGTTAGCTCCAAACCAGTAGCTAGGTCAAAACAATTGCGGATATCACAGAAATAAATGTAATTCAGTATTACATTCTGTATAACTGAATGTTGAAACTTTGAACGCCCTTGAGGTAGTAATTTGGTTAGTAGCAGTCAGATGTTTCATAATGCTGTGTTACCCTTGAAATTTTAAAATATCCCATGGCACTCCTGTGAGTTTGTTGAGGCACTCTGGGGCACCTCCAAACCTAGTTTGGATAGTGTGGCCCTAATCTTTTAGTATTTATTATCTAAGGATTGGAAAAGAGAAGCATAAGGGGAGGGGAGTTAAGTTTTCTCCCCATATGCTAAATAATATGTTCATGATAAAAACTGATATAGTCTTATTTATAGAAAAGTATATTTGATTGTTTGTATGTGTACTGTACAAATATGCACAGAAAGATTATCACCAAAAGATAAATAGTGATTATTTCAGAATATTGAGATTTCAGGTCATCTAATTTTCTTATTTATTCAGTCTTTTAATTTTCGTGTGAATTTTTCCATATTCTTTATAAAATATGGCAAAATTAAGCTATTTTTTTTTTCCCTTTTTTTTGTCTTTTTTCGTGACTGGCAACAGATCGCAACCCTCAGTGTCACGCCCGTACCGGACCAAGACCGGCAACGGGATCGCAACCCTCGGTGTTGCTCCCGCACCTAATTTTCTTATTTATTCAGTCTTTTAATTTTCGTGTGAATTTTTCCATATTCTTTATAAAATATGGCAAAATTAAGCTATTTTTTTTTTCCCTTTTTTTTGTCTTTTTTCGTGACTGGCAACAGATCGCAACCCTCAGTGTCACGCCCGTACCGGACCAAGACCGGCAACGGGATCGCAACCCTCGGTGTTGCTCCCACACCTTGCTCAGCCAGTGAGCGGCCGGTCTGTATGTGGGATCCGAACCCTTGGCAGGAGCGCTGCTGTGCTTCCCAAGGGGCGCACTGTAGCAGTGCGCCACCGGGCCGGCCCAAAATTAAGCTATTTTCATTTGAAAAATAAAGGAATAAATGCCAGCAAACCTAGAAAATAGTGATGAGTAAGATACTATGTGAAGAAAACTATAATGATATAGTCAAATTTATGCTAACAATAAATTTAACATCTTAATCATTTACATTATCAATCAAGAAAGAATGAAAACAAATGAATTAAGCACTCAAGAGGATACGGCAATTTAGCTTTTTTGGAAACCTTTTCAGGCTCCTCTGGTGGAAGAAAATCACTCCCTCCTCTGAGTTCTCAATGTAATTTGCACATATTTTTATACAACTTATACTATATTACTGCAGTTATTTTCTATGTCAATCTTCTCCATAATGACCTCTTTATTTCCTAAGTATATAGCACAGTATCTATTGAGTGAATTAGTTAGTTAATTAAATGGATGAATGAAAGTAATCTCTTAGATATCATAAACAAATGTGACAGCATGCTTTTCGTTTTATGAACTGATCACATAGCATATCTGCAAGCGCTGAGACTATCTATATTTGTTATAGGAGAAAGTTTGTCTGACTGAAAAGGTAGTGGGGTTGTAAGCCCCTTTAACAAACACGAGTTTTTAGAAGACTTACAGACTTTAGTCCTGTTTGGATTAACAGCAGGAACTCAGCTATTATTTTAGAAATATCTGACTGCCACACAAGAGCGCTGAGGCGAATGTCTTCATTAAACTGAATCCTATGGGAATTTCATCACAGTGAGAACCTCTTCAGATGTTCTATGTTATTAATGAAAGAGGTCACTTCTAGCTATGACAGGACCCACTATAAGGATGTGAGAACACAGTGGCAAGTGTGAACAAATTCTCAGTTGTTGCTGAGAACAATAAATGGTAGTTTTACAAATGCTGTGGACGATCGGTTTCAAAGTCAGCGAGAAAAGGAAAACCAAGCAGTATCAAAATCGCTCTTGAACTCCTTAAACTACCAATGGTTTTATGTAAATAATTCTCTACGATTATATATACATATACATGCACACACACATCATAGTAACATATATGCTGGGATTTTAGGAGACAATAACATTTCCTTTCAGATTTCAGAGCCAATTGAGAGAGGTAGACATAAAAGTCACTTAGAGATCAAATGTTACCTTTATTATTGAACAGATTTTGGAAGACGCAAGGTGTGTGTTTACAATAGACTTCCTAATACATTCACCTTAATTAGACAATGTACACACCCAGTCAGAAGGTGCACAACTGTAGGCCTCCCCATAGGCATAAGCTCCTAAATACATGGCAGAGAAAAAATTGGAATACATGCCTCTTGTAGGCAGGCTGGATGTAGATAAAGAGAGATGCCAGAATGTGCAGAACTAAGAACGCTCAGTTCCTTCTCATAAAATTCACTATTCACTTAACGTGTTTTACTCCGAAGGGAAGAAACAAGTAAGGAATGAGGAGAGAGACCAGGAGTATTACTCTAGCAGATATTCTCCACATTGAAAAATTAGGCCAAGAGAGAGTTGGTTAGCCTCTGATAGCAGCAGTACGTACTTCCACAGATAGCTTCTTTTAAAAAATTAAATAGTCAAACATTTGAAGTTTGGACCACTTCAGGAAATTAGTATTTT
Source organism: Galeopterus variegatus (assembly GCF_000696425.1). Classification (NCBI taxonomy): domain Eukaryota; kingdom Metazoa; phylum Chordata; class Mammalia; order Dermoptera; family Cynocephalidae; genus Galeopterus; species Galeopterus variegatus. The sequence goes on along the minus strand of NW_007727119.1, from coordinate 71,459 downwards.
AACTTGCTGATTCTACCTATTCACAGTTATCATTGTTATTATTGATAGACAATTTAATCAGTCCCTTAACTTGTCCTTAGTCAGTGATCCTCTATGGCATTTAGTTAATTCTTTTTTCTTTTTTCAATTAATTCTTTTAAAACTTCTTACTCTGATAGAGACTACAAGAAAATTTCCCAGAAATGAAGGAACTCAAGTTTCCAGACTGAAAGAGCCAACTGAACACCCAGTGCAAGGAATGTAAAAAGATGACAGCAATATGCATCCTTATGAGGAGAGGAGGCTAGAAGACAGCAGAAGGTCTTAAATTTTTTATTAAAAATTATTTCCAAGTTAGAGTTCTATATTCAATCTGGTATGAAGGAATAATGTAACATTTTCAGACAGCAAAGATTTGGTATTTCACCTTTCAAGCATCATTTTCCGGGAGACTGATTAGAGCATGTGCTACAGTAAAAAGAGGAAATAAATTAAGAAATAAGAAGCCTTGGCATCCAGCAACACAGAAATTCCAAGTGGAAGAGTATAAGGCCCATGACAGCTGTGCAGCAGACCTGGAGAGCAGGTAGTCCAGGTGGGCAGAAGGAGGGAGAACTTGAATAGAACTGATATTTTCTGACCTGTTTGAGCATTTGAAAAATTATATATTTAAGTATGTAGCAAATGTTTGAATGTGTGGAAAAAATGAAGGTACAAAAAATACTAAGCAAATTAATTTATGACATTTATTAACTTTCAGAAAAATTAAAAGTTGTACCAAAACTAATATACTATTTGACTCGGAAGTGAATAATATTTACAATGTCAAAATAAAGGAAACACTAATTATTGGTTAAATATGAAGTTTTTAATATAATTATACTGTGAAGAAAGGAGGATGAGATTTGAGGAGGAAAAGGAGGAGAGCTTAAACCTCATCTTCCATGGTAGGAAGTTAGTAGAAAATGTTTAATACCAGCAAATCCAAAAATGGCAGTAAACACATAATATTTAGCAGGATGGAGGTAAATATCAAGGTAAGCAGCTGGAAAAGTTAATTGTGATTATTTTGAAAATAAAAGTGATGGGGGAAATAAAAACCAGCAAAGGACAACACTGTGTAGCCAAACAAAATACATTAACAGAGTCGGTTAACCTGATTAAACTGATTAACATTTTTGACTCTACCCTCTTGAGACCTTCACACTAGGGCTTCCACCAAGACGCTTGAATGTTATTCCAGGCAAAACAGCAGGGGATGAGGAGCTCTGACCAGCTGGGGCTCTAGTCCCTATCCCTGCACCAACTGGAGCAGCCACATTTATCTTGCTTACTTTTTGGGCTACCATGTAAGATTATATTTGAAGATAGTCTTGTACTAACAAATAAATGTTCGAAGATAACTGGCCCAGCTATTTGACACTGGAGAACACTTCCAAAGCTGATATACACGCCAATAAAACACCCAGCCTTTATTGCTGCTTTCTGGAGCGCAGCTTTAGATTAGCTGGGGACATCAGTTAGGAGAAAACATTGTCAGCTTCAGACAATGCCCCTGGCAGGTAGTAATAGTCATAGGATGTGAGATTCTGGTGAAATAATACACTGGCCCTCCGGGTAATCACTTAACAGGTTTAGAACTCTCTCTTCAATATTATGGGAGAGCAATAGCCTTTGGTCCTGAAATCAACATTTAAAGAATGAAGATAGTAAATACAAAGAGAAATCAAACATCCCCTACATCCAGGTGAAAAAACTCATAAATGTAAAGCAAAGCAATGGGAAAAAACAATGATTTTTGAAGTCCTAAATCCAAAGATACTGGGAATAATTTATATTCAAAGCATAAATAATTTTTTTTTTCCTTTGGCAGTTGGTTGGTACAGGGATCCAAACCCATGACCTCGGTGTTATAAGACTGCACTCTAACCAACTGAGCTAACTGGCCAGCCTCTAAAAGTTTTTAATGTAGGCTGGATGGGAAGTTCAGTTGGTTAGACTGTGGCCTTATGACACCAAGATCAAGGGTTCAGATCCCCTTACCAGCCAGTCGCAAAGAACAAATAAATTTTTTTAATGTATTCAAAAGTAGAAAAGGCCAATTTATACATGGAAGTTAAACCAGAAATGATTTTTAAAAGCACATTTCAAACTTATGTTAGAGGATTGGAAATTTCCTGATAGTCCCAATTTCATCTAATTTACTCTTTTTAGAAAAAGTGATTTATTAAAAGTGCAATAATGTGATTTGATATTTATGCTTTCATGAGACTTTTTATATAAATAAATTTCACAAATTTTGGGGAAAAAATCCTTTTATCAGACTAAGGATTGGGAGTTGGTGAAAGTGTGATTCTTTGGATTGCTTGTTTTAGGGACCATAGCAGCCAGAACTCAAATAAACAAGAAGAAATTTTAATATCCTCTATGTACAATAACTGTTAATCCCTTTAGCATTAATGGTTTTATAAGATGGGTAGGCTGGCACTGGCAGTTTGAGTTGGAAAGTAGACAAAGTGAAACAGCAGGCAAAACTGCCAAGGAGGAAAGGACTGTACAATGAGAAGGACTGTACAACACTTGGGACAAAGAATAAACTCTACAGCCAGTTCTGTTGTTGAAATGCAGAAAGTCCAAAGCACTGCTTCTAAAAATGCCTCTTTAGGATTAATTTTGGGATAACTCCATATTTTTCACATGCATGAACTGTGAATCAGCTTCAGAGCTCTAAAATCTTCCAGATGCATCACAAATTATGCCAGTTCAAGAGTCACATATTGTGAGAGCTTATTGATTATTTTTAAAAGGAAGTGTATGGAAAATATGTTTTGTGATAGCATCTTTTTTGTTGTTGTCTGGTTGATTTTGGGGTGTGGGGGAGCTGGCCTGTACAGGAATTGAACCCTGGACCTTGGTGTTATCAGCACCATGCCTTAATCACCTGAACTAACATGTTTTGTGATAGCATCTTTTTTGTTGTTGTCTGGTTGATTTTGGGGTGTGGGGGAGCTGGCCCGTACAGGAATTGAACCCTGGACCTTGGTGTTATCAGCACCATGCCTTAATCACCTGAACTAACCAGATAGTCCTTTTTTTCCCCCTGGTAGCTGGTTGGTATGGGGATCCAAACCCTTGACTTTGGTGTTACAACACTGCATTCTAACCAGAAAAGCTAACTGGCCAGCCCCATTTTTAAAAACCTTAATCCTGAAAATGCCATTTGGATTCCTAATGCCTAAGTAACATAATTTTTCAATATTAAAAATTATATTGATATAATCTAATCTATTAAATGGTTAAAATAGAAATGATCTAATTGGGGCCGGCCTGGTGGCGCACTGCTATAGTGCGCCGCTTGGGAAGCGCGGCGGCACTCCCGCCGAGGGTTCGGATCCCACATACAGACCGGTTCCCGCTCACTGGCTGAGCGAGGTAAATCAAAATCTTCATAATATGATAATACATATATATATATATATAATATTTAAAAATATCTATCTCAAACCAACAGCTGACATTATGTGTAATAGTGAAAGTCTATAAAAATTCCTATTATATGCACCGGCAGTTTACCCTTATTACTATTATTTTGTACTCTATAACTAAGAGCAATTAGACAAAAGAAATAATAGTAAAGATAAAAATGTATCAAGAACCTATTATGTGTCAGGTACTCCATTACGTTCTAATTAAATCTTCACAGATACTATGTAACAACAACTTACTAATAAAAAAGGAAACTGAGGCTAAGAAAATTTAACTGAAAGATGTGGTAATACATCCAACAAGTAATAGAGCCAGGATGCAAACTCAGGCAATCTGACTCCAGACCTGATCTCTTAATTATTATACTATATTAATTTAACTGACAAATTTAGATTGGGTATCTATCATGTGTCAGGCCTATGTGCACTAAGGATATAGCAGTGCATAAAAGAGATGAAAATTCCTCCCCTCAAAAATTCCTCCCCTCAAAAATTCCTCCCTCAAGGAGCTTACAATATAGAAATAAAAACTTAAAAATATTGATTTTGGGAAAGAAAGGCAAAATTATGATTATATGTGGATGGTATGACTATACACTCAGAAAACCTACAAATTTTTAATGCATAATTATAAGAAGCAAGAAGTCTCGGTTATCGATTAGTTTGAAATTAGTATACAAATCAATTTATTTCTATATTCAAGCAATAATTGACTGAAAAATAATAGAATACCAATTTCTATTTACAATAGAAAAAATGATAAAATATTCTCATTCAAATATGTCATTCAATTAATTCCAGTCAGATTTCAAATTTTATTTATGTGATATTTGCCAAGAAGATATGCAGAATTTACATAAAGAAAACCTTAAACCAATGAGGCTCATAAAAGAAGATAAATAAAGGAAATATTCCCCTAAATTTTCTGTTATTTTTCTTGAAATTTAGATAGAAATATGATTTAGTTTCAATCAAAATACTTATAGTAAACTTTTTGTTACATGTCAAAATTATATCAAACCTCACCTGAGAATGCACAAATTGACAGAAGCATTCTAAAAAATAAGAGAGATGAGGGAGTATTAGCCTCATCAGATAGTAGATATAACATAATACTGTAATAAACTACTTTGGAACTAGAGGAATAATAGAGAGATCATTAAAATATAATAGCAAGTTAAGAAATAGGCCTACAAAAGTAAGTTTAATATTTGATAAAGGTAATAATTCAAATGAGTTGAAAAAAGATGGATTTTTCAAAAATAATATTGGGGCAGCTGGAAAACAGTTATCTATTGATACATAACAAACTACAACTAGTGGCTTAAAAGAACATCATTTTATTATAACTTGTGGTTTTATGGGTCAGGAATTTGAGTAGGATCTGGCTGGGTGATTATTTTACTGCACATGGTGATGACACTGCGTCACTCAGTGGTATTCATCTGGCAGCTGAGCTAGTCTAGAGAGTGCAAGGGAGTTTCACTCTCATGCCTGTCACTTTGGCAGAAACAGCGGGAAGTCTGAGCTTCTCTTTGCCGGTCTGGCTGTGTTCAGGTAGCCTCAGGACCTTTCTGTACAACCTCTCCAGCAGGGTGGTCAGTCCTCCAACATTGTGACTTAGGGCTCCAAGAAACCAAGGTGGAAGTTGTCACTGTTATCAAATGCTGAGCCTAGAACTGAGAAGCCTCATTTCTGATGTACTCTACTGGCTAAAGCAATTACTGGGCCAGATCAGTTTCAAGAGGAAAGGAGACAGAATCCATCTTTCATTGGGAATACCATCCATGAATTGTGGCTGTTTTTAATCTTTCTCACCAGCTAGCTGAAAAAACGAAAACAAAACCAAAAAACTGTATATTGTCTTCACTCCTTACATCAAAATAAATCCAGAGAAACTAAAGATTTAAATGTAGAAAAGTAAACCAACTATTCAAGGAAAATGGATAAATTTTTAAGGTAATTTATTTGGAAAGATCCTTGATGGCATTAAAATATACCAAGAAGGTTGCTAAACTTGGCTTTTGTATAATTCTTAAACTGCTAGACAGCAAAGAAAGAAAAACACCACAAGAAAAATTTAAAAGACATAGAATGGACTTTTGTTTCTGCCCATGATGGAGTAAATGGTACTGAACTGGCATCCCCAAAATAAACAATTGTCTTTAGACAAAGATTGGACAATAGGCAGCACAGAACTGTGATCCCTAGGAGAAAGAGAACATATGAGGTGAGCCCTACAGTTCGTCCTGGCTTTCTTCCTGGGCCCTCTTTCTGGACTGTGCCCAAATAAAGTACAGTCTTCTTACTGAGCTGAGAAAGATAGATATTGGAATTTGGGGAGGCTAAGGCAGAATTTGTGGGACAGATGACTGTAAAGTTGAAAACCCACCTTGAGAAGGAGCTGCACAAATCTGCACAGAGATCCCTTTGAGTTCTTGGCTGAACACTAAGTTATGCCTATATAGGGTGAGATTCCAGAAGAATGGGCAAAGAACAGGTTCTGGTAGGATTACCAGATTTAGCAAATAAAAGCATAGGGCACCAGTTAAATTTGAATTTCAGATAAACACAAATAATTTTTTAGTATCTGTATGTCCCAATTGTACCTTATGTGGCAATCCTAACTACTGGAGAAAAACTGAACAATTATCAGAGCTTGCACCGGGCTGAAGGATATGCAAGTTCCAAATAATGTTCATGGAGAGCCAAAGTGGACACTGGAGAATTCAGTCAAGACTCCAGAATATCCACTACTTAAGGACTAAACTAGCCCTAGAATGTAGGTCAACCCAGACCCATCCTAACAAAACTTATAGCGACTAGATTAGATCACCAAGGTAGTGAGTGTAGACAGAAAAGAGAAGAGGTCCAAAGACTGAGCCCCAGAGTCTCCAATGTTAAGAAGTCTGGACGAAAACATGAAATCATTAGGAAAATAAGAAGTGACCAGTGAGGTATGAAGAAAATCAAGAGTATGTGGTGTCCTAGAAGTTAAGTGATGAAGGTATGTCAGGGAGAAGAGTGAGAACAACCAAGCCCAATGCTCCTGAGAATCCACCACTGAATTTAATGATGTAAAAGCCTTCAGAAGAGCTGATAAGAGCAGTTTCAGTGGAGTCCTGGGGACAAAAGCCTGACGACAGAAGGGGAGAAGAGGAATTGAAGAAAACAAGTACAGCCAACCCTTTTGAGGAATTTTGTGGCTAAAAGTAACTAAGTAATGGAACAGCAGCTGTAGAAGGGACTGGACCAAGAGAGTTGTTTGTTTCTAATGGGAGAAATAATATGTTTAGAGGTTTATGGCAATAGTCCAGTAAGGAAGGAACAAATAATGCTATAGGAGAAGGAAAAGCAATTTACTGGAATGATTTCTGTGCATTTATGTGCAAGGTACTGGGATCAATACATATGTGGAGATATTGTCCTAGATAGGCAGGAGGATAGTTCACCTCTAGTCAGAGGCAGGAAGGCAGTGCATCTGAGTGCAGATGCTACCATGGGAGACATGTGTTGTGGGGGTCTGAAGTGCTCTTCTGAGTGTGTCAATTTTCTTAAGGAAGTGGGAGGGTTGGTTCATGATCATCTGAGGGCAAGGATGGAGAAGGAGGTTTGCTGAGGGTTTGAGAAGAGTGAAGAAGGTGGAAAATAGTTGTTTAGGAGAGTAGAATGGTGAACAGACCAGGGAAATGCAGTGACATTGCCAGGCAGCATTAAGGCCCCTTGATATTAATAGTCATGAATCTACAGTGGGACTAATCAGAGTTAGTGTGCTTGCCTTCAGCCAGATGCTGTGCAGAGCAGGTGGAGAGTTAGATATAAGTAGGGTTGGTTTTTTTGCCAAGTTAATACAAAGTGAGAGAGAGGCAAAGGAATTAACAGTACATGCAGAGAAATTATGACAGCGGTTGTCACAGATTTTAAGCTGGGAAAGGAGAGAAGTGAAAGGGGGTTGAGGAACAGAAAAAAAGTACTATGATGAATGTACTAGAAGTTCTGATGAAGTTGACAGATTATTGAAGTTAATCATTGGAGGGAAAAGAAAAGAGGTGGGGGAGTGAAATTGAGATAACAGAGGAGTGGCAATTATTGGCAATAAATAACAAGATTACAATATGACCACATGAGTGAGTGGTTAAGGTAGGGTGGAGGACAAAATCACGGAGAAAAGGAATTCAAAGGAACTAAGAGATCAGATTCTTCCAATAGAAAGAATTCTATTGGCATATAATAAAACTACCAAGAATTAAGACAGGAGAAGTGTTGGAAAGAATGACTCTGAGCCATGAAATGAAGGCTTTTGATCTGACTGATTTTTTTTGATCAACAGGCCAACAATGTAAGTACTATAGGCCAAGACAGTTGTGTTGGCAAAGACCCAGACAAATGCATTTTGGCAATATATTCTCTATTCTAGCTGGTCCTCAGAGGTCTTCAGTTGTATGCTGCAGTGAGAAGTAAAGTTTAATTTATCTGAGATTAACCCCTGGCGGGCCTCCCAGAATAAGAGTTGGCTTCTTGCAGGGCAGGACCATTTGGCAAACATCCTGAGAGAATACTGAGGTGGAGGAACAGGGATAGAGGCCAAAGTTCCACGTGTCATCCACCTTGTGCTTGAGTCCCTGTTCACGGCAGGGAGGATCGGGTGCTGCCCTGACTATGAATGCTGAGATGGCAGAAGAGGGCAAGTCCAACGGGCTAGGACCCCAGACTCTCACCTTACCAGAGGAGACACTGCTGCTTCCCTGAGTTTGGACTGCACACTTGGCTGGATCACTTTGTACTGTCTCAGAGAGCCACAGGCAGAGGAGGAACCACACACGTGCTCTTCTTCCTGCCTCCGTATGTGTCTCTGGATAAATATTGTTGCAGGTCTATTGTGTGTGGTGTCAGGCCATTCATCTCGTGTTTGTATCATCAGTGCACATGATCAAACTTCCCGCTTTTCTTCTTCCTAGTTTATATTCGAGAATAAAAAGAAAGAATTGGTTTTTTTCCTAACCATACATCTAGTATCATGTATTCTAATGGCTTGTTTTGTAAAGGTTTGAGGAAGTGGCCCGGAAAGTCTAGTAGAAGAGGGAAACTCAAAGCATTAATGTATTTTGCAGCACCAGCAATGTGTCGCTAAGGTGGGGATGGCAAGTATAAAACTCCTTATGCAACTTGTTTTGTAAAGGTTTGAGGAAGTGGCCCGGAAAGTCTAGTAGAAGAGGGAAACTCAAAGCATTAATGCATTTTGCAGCACCAGCAATGTGTCGCTAAGGTGGGGATGGCAAGTATAAAACTCCTTATGCATCCATTGTCCTCCCAAGGTCATGGGAGATGCCAAGACATTCTTCTCTGCTGATTCACCCCAGATTTTTTTGTACAACACTCCAGAGAACCACTGCAGTTAGTTGGACTTAGCACCACATATCCTCATGTGTGACTTCTGTGATAAAGACTGCATTGATTGTGTAACTCAAAGATGAATCCTGGGCACTTAGCACTGACTGGGGGACCAGTGCAACACATCTGAAAATTTTATTTAAAAAACAGCAACAATAAAAAATTTTTGAATATCTATTTTGCTTCCCCAATAAATGCATAGATTAGTAGGATCCAACAGCCTTCTTGTTCCTACCTCATTGCCATCAGTCACATATTAGCAGTCTTAGCTCAATTATTAATGATATTTATAGCTGAATACAATTCAAATTGTAGTTTCATAATGCTTAGTTCCACCACAAAACTGAGCTATTATGAAATTACTGACAAATAGTGTATTGTGGATTTCAAAGTCAGACAGATGTGAATTTGTGTCAATTTACCATCTCTTTGACCTCAAGTAAGTTTCATAATATCCCAAAGCTTGGTTTTTCTTCTGCAGAATGAAAACAATAATACTTGTTAGCAATGCTGGAAGTAATTTTGTTGTACTGTGAAAATTTAATATTATATGCAGAGTATCTAGTACAGAAGCTAGAATAGAATTAGTACCCAACTAATGGTAACTATTACTATAAATATATAAGTAACATACACTCAATTCAGTATAGGTCACATGCAACTTTCCTATGCCTAGTATAGACTTCTTCACTCACTATCATTTGCCATAAAAAAAAAAAAAAAAAAAAAAAAATTCAGGCAGCTGTGTCCATGTGGATTTCTGATCATGTGAGTCACTGCTAAAAACTTTGGCTGCCCTGACCAAAACTTGGATAGTTATGCAAACTGTTCCACAAATGGGTCACAGTAATATTTTTTTTTTCTCTTTTATTGGGAAATAGAAGGATGGGCCTTTTATGTGTGAATGCTATAATTTGTTAGTCTCACTGTTTCTTAAACATTTGTGACCTTCTAGATGGAAGAGACCAGGTCAATTGTAACCACCACCATACCCCTGTGGTCCACCACGGTGTCATTAAACTGTAAGGATTATGTCCCCAGCCAATTTTAGGCTCCAAATAAGGGAGGGGGGTTATCACCATGTTTCCTCCATAGCCAAAAAACCCTAAAGCCACAGAGGAGACATCACCAATGCTGGACAGGTTCTCCTATGCCAGAAAGAAAACTGGGAGGAATATTCTAGCTTCCTTCTTTTGCCTACCTTCCAGTCTCCTACCAGTCTGTTCAATTGGCCAAACATAGCAGCCACCGGACAAGATGGTCTGTAGTACCAGCATACCAGGGGCAAGGAAAGGGGCAGGAATGGATCTGAGGGCCAACAGGAAAACAACTGATAGATCTTCTCAGTTCCTTGGAAAGGCCAAGCTCTTTCCAGTGTCAGGATGTTTACATATTCTGTGTCCTCTGGCTATAATTCTTTTCCTATCACTCTTCACCTGGTTGCCTCTTTATCATTCTTCAGACCCTAGTTACATATCATTTCCTCAAAGGCCTTCCCTGACTACCACCTTTGTGTGTCTTTACAGGTGTACTGACTCTCTTAAAGACAGCATATAGTCGGATCCAGTTTTTTAATCCAGTCCATCAGTCTATGTCTTTTTTTTTTTTTTCGTGACCGGCAATGGATCGCAACCCTTGGTGTTGCTCCCGCACCTCGCTCAGCCAGTGAGCGGCCGGTCTGTATGTGGGATCCGAACCCTCGGCGGGAGCGCCGCCGCACTTCCCAAGTGGCGCACTGTAGCAGTGCGCCACCGGGCCTGCCCAGTCTATGTCTTTTGAGTGGGGAGTTTACTCTATCCACTTTTAAGGTTGTTATTGAAAGGTACTGTCTTACTCCTGGCATTTTATCAATTTTTGTTTGGATATTTAAAATATGTTTTGGTCCTTTCTTTCCCTTTTATTGTTTTTTTTTTTTTTTTTTTTTTGATGTTTGTTGGTTTTTCAAGGTGGTAAGATTTAATTTCTTTCTCTTTCTTGTTTGCATTTTTGTTCTACCAGTGGGTTTTGTTCTTCCTTGCTTATTTGTGGTAGTGATTATTGTTTTTTGGATTCCAGATGCAGGACTCCCTTGAGGATTTCTTGTGGTGCTGTCCATGTGGTAGTGAACTCCTGCAGTTTTTGTTTGTCTGGAAAATATACTATTTTTCCATTAGTTTTGAAGGATAGCCTTGCTGGGAAAAATATTCTTGGCTGGCAGTTTTTTCTTGTCGTATTTGAATATATCATCCCATTTCCTCCTGGTCCGTAGAGTTTCTTTTGAGAAGTACGCAGTTAGTCTGATGGGGCACCCTTATAGATGACTTGACACTTTTCTCTTACTGCTTTTAGGATTCTTTCTTTGTCTTTGAGCTTTGCCAGTTTGACTATAAAGTATCTTGGAGAAGATCTTTTGGGGTTGAATCTCTCTGGGGATCTTTGAGCCTCCTGAATCTGAAGGTCCATGTCTTTCCCTGTACCTGGGAAGTTTTCCATCATTATTTTTTGAATAGGTTTTCCATGCCTTTACCTTTCTCCTCCCCTTCTGGAATACCCATGATTCAAATGTTTACATGCTCAAGGTTGTCTGCTAGCTCTTTTAGAGTTTCTTCATTTTTTAAAATTCTTTTTCCTTTTTTTCTTTTTGTCCACCAGGATTATTTCAAAAAAACTATCTTCAAAATCAGAAATTCTTTCTTTTGCTTGTTATAGACTGCTGCTTAAGCTCTTGGTTGTGTTTTATATTTCACTGAATGAATCTTTCAGTTCCATCAGTTCTGCTATATTATTTTTTTAAGGTGTTGATCTCTTTGTAAATTTCCTTCTTCATATCCCGGATTTTTTTTCTCATTTCATTATGTTGTCTCAGTCCTTATCTCAGTGAGCTTCCTTAAGATTGTTGCTTGGAATTCCTTTTCAGTCATATCATGGGATTCCTGCTCTATTAGGTCTGGTATTTGAAAATTACTGTATTCTTTTGCTGGTGTCATATTTTCTTGGATTTTTGTATTTCTAGTATATCTACATTGATGTCTGGTCATCTGGTAGAGCAGTTGCTTCTTCTAGTACTCTGGAGTGGGCTTTGAGGAGAGAGATTTCCTCTTCTTTTTCCAGTTTCTGCTGGTGACTCTCCTTGTGAAAAATGCAGTCAAGTGTCTGGAAGGCCACTTGCATGGTGGTTGTGGCTTCTACTGTGGTAGTGAGCTGCTTTAGTGGCAGTGGCTTTGGTGGGCTACCTGTGCAGAAGTGGTGTTTTTGGCCTGCTCCCGCCTTATGCTGGGCAGTGGGAGCTGCCCACAACTCCTGTCTAGGACCCCATGAGTGCCTTCTCCTGACTACCTGTCTAATGTAGGTCTCCCCTATTATTCTTTCTTTAAAACCCTCTCTTTTTACTAACCTTTATAATTATATACATATCTTCTAATTATCTGTTTAATGTGTACCTAGCCAGGAACAAGACATGTTTATTGTGCTTTCTATTGCATTGTCAGAATCTACCACAGTGCCTAGCACTCAGTAAATAGTAACTATAATTACTACTGTCTATTATTTTTACTAGTAATCAGATAAAGAAGTCAGCCCTTTCTGGAGTGCATGTGTATTTCTTTCTGATGACATCTTCTATTTTTTTTTCTTCCTAATGTTTGGTAAACACAAGGTGTATGTTCCAGTTTCATGAATACTTTTCAAACATTGTCTAGAATACCAAATTTCTACATTTTGAGGCTTCAAAGGCCATTAGGGGAAAGCTGATACATTAGTTGAACTGTCAAAATGAAAATTATGTTGGCAAATTTGGAATAAAAAAATTATTTCATCAAATGATCTGTAACTGAAAAGAAAAAAAACGTGTACAGTAAAGCAGTTTATCATCTACAAGATTTGTTTGTTTCACATATTCATGTTTGGATCTTTTGATTTTTGTTCTTTAAAACTATTGAATGATATATATTCCTTGACATTTCCTAGGAGATTTTCATTATTTTTCTTCTACAATCAATGTGTACAGTAAAGCAGTTTATCATCTACAAGATTTGTTTGTTTCACATATTCATGTTTGGATCTTTTGATTTTTGTTCTTTAAAACTAGTGAATGATATATATTCCTTGACATTTCCTAGGAGATTTTCATTATTTTTCTTCTACAATCAATTTATTTTTTCTTCAATAAAATTCAGCTACCTCATCTTTTTTAGCATTTTATTCTATCTGCTTCATGTGGAGTAGAAGAATGCCTCGTCTTTTATAGACAAAATAAATCTGGACTTCACATAATAAAGGGCTGTTTTGTCTTTAGATACTTTTGTCCCTGAAGTTTCTAGGATTTCCGTCATTGGGTTTCTCACCTTCATCTGCCACTTTCTCCCCATGTTACCACGCAGAGAAAAATCCCTGCGATCTCAGGAAGTGAGGAGTTATGAAGGGTCAACAGGCTGGCAATGGGGCGACTAAGATGACTGTTTGGGGCAATCAGCATCTACGAAGCTAAGGAGTCCACTTTCAGTTTCACTTTTGCCATTACTCTAATAGTTATTTATTCATCAAACATTTATCAAATGCTTACTGTGTGTTCGACAATATGCTAGGGCTGGAGATGCAATTATGAGTAAGCTTTAGTTCCTTTTCTCAAGGAGCTCACTGTGCTGCACAGTGAAACAGGCAAGTAACAAATATTTATAATTTACTATGTCAAGTGCTTTAAGAAAGGTCAACACAAAGCACTATGGGAAAACACAGAAGGTCCATAACCCCGTCTTGGGTGGGGTGAGGGTGGGGATGATGCAACAAAGGCTTCCTAGAGGAAGGGATGTTTGAACTGAGTAAAAATTGCCCAGACATAGAATAGAAGAATGTTCCAAAAAAGGAAACAGTATGTGTAAAAGTTCATAGCAATGTGTTACTGGGAAATTATAAGTAATTTAGGGCCAGCTCCAAATCAAGGAAGAGAGTGGGAGATGGACTGAAGAAGTAAGCAGAGGACCAGGTGGACAGGTTTTTACCTCAGGTGAGAATCTATTCTTTATCATCAGGTTCTTCTGAATTAAGGCATATTAAAAGGAATTGCTGATAGACCGTGGAAAAAAGACAGACTTTTTGGAGTCAGGCAACTTGGCTTGAAACTTGGTCTTGTCACTAGTTTGTGACCTTGGACAAAATTACTTAGTTTCTCTAAGCCTCAGTTGCTTCAGTTTTTATAACAACCTGCACTTAAAACTCTTTGTACATTATCAGTACTCCATGTGTTAGTTGTTTCTTTCTCCTATGCCGAATCCAATGGCATTTTCTTTCTTTTTCAAAATTTTATTTTTTTACAAGTTAAGAAACAAAATACAAAGTGATTAAGTTACTTCCTTAAGGTCACACACCTGGTTACTGTGAGAGCAAGGGCTATACCCCAGGTATCCTATATTACAATAAAGTCAGCATTACACTCTACTGAGGAGCTGGATTACAATGTTTAATGTGGCTGTTCCTAGTAATGGTTTCAATGTTCAGATTCCGTGCGGCAGGTTTGTTTGCAGATTTGTCATGCGAACATCATATTCTGGGTTTGGACAACTGTTGAACAAACCAAACCAAGGAAGGCCAAGCAGGGTGTGTTGGGTAGAACTACAAGGTTATATCTGGCATGACTGTTCTTTTGGTCTTGCTAACTATAAAGGAAGTCTAGCAGTGGATATCAGGGGTTTAGCTACAATAGAACATTGGTACCAGGCAAAAAAATCAGTTAACATGAAAGGGAGTGGGGGGAAAAATGGATATCTGAGATTCTTTTTGGCCACCTAGAATCTGAACCTTCTTATGTTTGGGTAATTTTTCCATGTTCTGAAGCAGAGATTGCCACCCACCATATTAGCTGAAAAGGACAGATGCTTTTCCAGCTGCCCTAGATGACCTAGGCTTTAGCAATTAGAAATACCTTCCTTATCAGAGTCTACTCTCCTTAGAAGTAGACTCTAAGTAGACAAGGATTATTTCTAGGCCTATAACAAGTTACCCACCAAGGGCTTTTATCAACAAAAGTGAAGATCTCAATTTTAATTTTAACTGAAACTAATTTTAACTGCCAAAGACTATAGGTGGGCTTGTGGCTGATACTATCTTGTTGAGTCCAAATCAAAGGGGATTTTATTTTCTGAAGCCATTGCAAAGGAGTAAGATATTCTATCAGACTCTAGATGAGGGGAGCAATGCAATGCCATTCTGTGCCATTCTATGCATTTCAATGATTTTAACCAAGATGAAACCACATTGTAGCTGGCTGCACCTTCTGCTCCAGGAAAGAGGGTATATTTCCTTGGAACCTTCATGAACTGACCAAATTACCTGGTTAACTTTTCTGAAAGAATTAATGACTAAGTGGGCATTTTCATATTTCTTTCCTGTACTTTTGGTTCTTTTTGTGTTTTATAACTGCTGTTTGTCCAAGGTGTCTGAAGACTCCGTTTTCTGAACTGGGGCTTGAGAATTTACTTCAGTGTCTTACGCAGGACTGGTAGCTAGGCTTCTGCATCTTAGTCATTAATAGGCATCCCAACTACCTATAACATTATAGAACTGAGTCACTTCTTTCTGTCTTGCAGAAAAGGACACATATGCCTCAGACACACTTCAGAGCCTCTGAGCCTTACCCGTCTCTTATTTCAATATCACTGAAGCCATCAGTTCTATATGGCTCCCGCTGACTTCAGGTAGGTATATCCTGACAGTGCCTTACCTGAAGCTGCACCACGTGCCTCTTGCCTCCCACCTCAAGTTAATGCTGAGATATAGAATGCCATAGGATTCTGCTTGTGGCCCACATATGTAAAACCCTGAAGTGCAGGCAGTTGATGCCCCATGAGGAAAACTTTTGACAAATGGAGACAGCAGGAAGATAATTTCTTCCCCTTTTCTCCCTCTAGATGGATTTTTTTTTTTTTTTTTTTTTTTTTCCGTGTCCGGCAATGGGACCGCAACCCTCGGGTACTCCCAGGCTTTGACTTTTCTGTCATTTCTCTCTCCAAGGGCTGGCACAGCCCAGGATGGTCTGGGATTCTCTCACATGAAGTTGTCAATTGGTTCTGAGTTGTGCCTAGCGGTCCTGACAGTAGATGGCCTGCCTCTATCATCTTGCCATGCTTTGATCTGAGAGTTTCAGTTGTGTTGTTATTAGTCCGTTTCTGTTGCTTATAACAGAAATACATGAAACTGGGTAAGTTGTAACAAACAATATTTATTGCTTACAGTTTCAGAGGCTGGATGGATTTTTTTGAAATGTAATTTATGTAATGTCTTGGTGGACAATCCTGTGGATTTGAGCAATCAGTCTCAGTTAGTAGCTTCGACCTGGTAATGTATTCTCATATTGGCTCCCCTCTTCTGCTTCTCTTCTCTTGTTCCTCACTCCTGAAATTGCATTCCCTAATAAAGTAGAAGTACCCTAAGTTCATTGCCTCTGTTTTCTGGGTAACCCAGACTAAGACAATGAATCAGAATTCCATAGACAAGTTATGCCAATGTCACCATCTTTAGTACTTTGTCGTTACTTGGGAATCCTTTTTGGATTTTCACTGAGTTATATCCTAAATGTGTGACTTTGGGAAAGTTACTTAATCTCTTTGAGCCTTATTCTTCAAAATAATATAATATCGATGCCTATTTCTTAAAGAGTTGGAGGGATTAAAAGACAAATGATTATAAATCTCTTAGTACAGTGTCTGGCATGTAGTAGGTGGTCAATAAATGTTACTTATTATTATAAAAATCAATCTTATTCACATCATGATGGAGCTGTCAGGGAGATGAAAATAGGAAAGTGGGCTAATTTACAGACTATTTAAGGAAGTCGGAAAGGTATGTTCGCATACCTATGAGCATATATAATGTTACACAATAAATCCTCAAAGTTCCATTCCATTGTCCAAAGAAAAATTGATTCAGACACAAAGCTACAACTTTTTCTAGAGTTAGACTTTTGTGGTCATAGTGAAAATGACCATTTTGAACACAGAGAAAGGCTTGGATAAGTCTAAACTGAATTAGGACCTCAGTACTCCCAGGCTTTGACTTTTCTGTCATTTCTCTCTCCAAGGGCTGGCACAGCCCAGGATGGTCTGGGATTCTCTCACATGAAGTTGTCAATTGGTTCTGAGTTGTGCCTAGCGGTCCTGACAGTAGATGGCCTGCCTCTATCATCTTGCCATGCTTTGATCTGAGAGTTTCAGTTGTGTTGTTATTAGTCCGTTTCTGTTGCTTATAACAGAAATACATGAAACTGGGTAAGTTGTAACAAACAATATTTATTGCTTACAGTTTCAGAGGCTGGGAAGTCCAAAGTCCAGGGCACACATCCAGTGAAGGCCTTGTTGGTGGTGACTCTACACAGCAACACAGGGTATCACATGGTAGATGGCTTGAGCAGAGAGAGAGAGCTTCTCACACTCTCCTTTTAAGGTCATCAGAACCATGCTCATGATCACCATTAAACCATCAATGGATTAATCCATTCACTAGGGTATGGTCTTCATAATCTAATCACCTCTTCGAGGCTCCATCTTTCAATTACTGTAATAGGATTTCCCACCCTTCCTACAGTTACAGTGGGAATCAAGCCTCAATGAGCTTTGAGGGGACATCCACTCCATAGCAGTTGGCTTTGGCTTTTACTTGCTGATGAAGAGATTTATGTGGATTTAATTTTCTTCTGTCTCTGGCTGCCAAAGATTTTTGTGTTTGTAATATTCTTAGGGAACTAGATCAACTACAACCATTTTTTGCTGGGTGTAAGTTTTCACAGTAGTGGGAAGTCAGAGTGATTTGTAGGTTACTAAATCTTGGGATTTGTTTAACATGTAATTTTTATTGCCAGTGAGAGTGAGTAAGGTCCTAATATTTCAAAACATCATATAGAAGTAAGCCAGAATGAAAAATTATACTATCCACCAACCAAGCAATTGCATAATGAATCTTCTCAGAAAACATAATCCTGACCCCTCCTCCAATCTTATTTTTGTCCCCTGAGTCTGGAATTCTTGTTAAATTAACTTTTGCTGCTTGTTTTTCTTTAGTAATGTAGCAAGTACAAAAAGTTACTCATGTTACACACAAATGTGCAAAGTACACGTAGTGTCCTTGAGTACCTCTTAACTGCTGTTCTTTCCCTGATAATTCCTTAGACTGTTAAGTAACAGAAAATTAAAATCCAAGTTTAAAGCTAAGTATGGAACTTTATTCTGGTCCAATCATTTCAAATCTCTTTAGGCAATTCAATCTCTGGTCAGTTAAGTCAAGTAAATGCTAAATGCTTCAGGGCTCATTTTGGCCCCCTCTAAGATGGTGCCTGCGTGTGGGGAGTAGTAAAGATATGGTTTAAGTGGCAAGATGGAGGTCCTTAAATCTATGCAGGGCTCTGAATGCTCATGGCCTCAGATGAACAGTGTCTGGAACAGTGGCAGGGCAACCCTCATCCGGTAACTAAAGGGAGTTGGAGTTTAAAGGCCTGGCCAGTTCAGCAGATTGCAACACAACACTGATGGGCAACTCTCACTCCAGAGCTCCCTTTGGGTTAGCTGAGTCTTTGTTGGGATGCATCACAGTTCACCTTCTCCCTCTGCCTGATCTGCTCCTTACTCCTTTTTTCACAGGTATTAATCCCTAATAAACATCTTGCATCCCAAACTCTGTCTCAGTATCTACTTCTGGAGAAGCCAACTCACAACACCCGTCTATTCACCTGCCTTCTGTCACTGCCTTCATGCAATTCCTACACATTGTGGGGAACCATCTCTGTAGGCTATTTCCAAAGGCTCTCAGCATTCCTATGTACAAAGAATGTAGACATTAGTCCCAATGCTTTTGATGTCCCATTCCTTCTAAAGAGAGTCTAAAGACAGTCCCTAATCTCTGACTTGAAGCCTAGTGTTGAAGGAGGACAGGGCAAGGACCTTGGCCTCTCAACTCCTTCATTTCTACCTCTCTCTCTTTTATTATTCACAAAATCCCTTACATCAGAAGGAGTGGCCTTGTGGCTTTTTTAAAAAAATCTCTTTTCTCTTCTCTTTTCTCCTGGACATAGAGTAAAATTCTATGATCTGATTCACCAAGTCTGTCTCTCTAGATGATAAAACTAGGTGTTGAAATCTGGAAATCTTTTTCTTTCTCAAAAAGACCTTTCAAATCTTTATCTTGTTGCATATTCAAAAAGCCTATTTTGAAAGCCAGAAACTATACATTAACTCTTTCTTTCTCTCTGCATTTCTCTATGATGGTTTTAATTCCCCTCATTTTATTTCATGGACTCATTGTCCTGCCCTCAAGACAACTTTTTATTCTAAATTTAGTCAGGGTTGTGACCAGCTCTTGGTATAAATACTACAAGTGTTTTCTAATCATCGCCACACAGGCTTTATATGATGCAAGATTTACAAAGGAACTATAGTTCATTATTTCCTATATCTTATCTGTTCTACTCCAGGAAACCCAACCCACCAGGTAGCAGGAGAAAACACACTATATTTTGGTACACTCCAGTAATGTCAGTGTGATCTGTGGTTTGAGCTCTACAATCTCTGCCTGGATGCTTCAGGTGAATTTTCAGTCTTTCCGAGTTCTTCTCTTCTTCCCTGCTCCTAAAGGGAAGGGCAGGTCTACAGGCTTACCGTTAGCTATGGGGAAAGACAGTTAGTGATCTGTGGTTTGAGCTCTACAATCTCTGCCTGGATGCTTCAGGTGAATTTTCAGTCTTTCCGAGTTCTTCTCTTCTTTCCTGCTCCTAAAGGGAAGGGCAGGTCTACAGGCTTACCGTTAGCTATGGGGAAAGACAGTTATCAGATCCTTGCTGAGGTCTGCTATGTACTTGCTGATTTGGATTGCTGTGTTGCCCAGTGGTCACTGAGGTGTATCTAGAACTCACAGTTTGTAAGGAGACAGCACCCATTACTGAAGTCTGTGTTTACCATTACTGGTTTCTAGGGGAGGAGTCCCAGCTCTTTGCTCTAACCCTAAGCTTCTGGTGATCTCTGGCCTCCTCAGTGCCTCTGCTTACTTTTCTGCATGCCTTCAGTCACCTCTGAGCTCCAAGGAACCAGCAGCACTGCTACGGCTCACTGACCTGCTCTTCTCCTACCACCACCTCCATGCCCTCGCCATGCCATGTAGATGTAGCAAGTAGCCCCAAACTAGACTTCTGCCAGAGACCTGCAACCTACTCACATTATGCCCGGGCCAGGGGACTTAAGCCCTGATGTTTGTGGATGTTTCCTACCTCTGAAAGTGCTTACTACTACCTGTCTTTTTTTTAATTGAAATGTACTGATTACACATATTAAGAGGGTACAGTTATATTTCAATACATGTATACAATGTGTACTTATCAGATCATCTACTTGTGTTGTGTTGTTGTTGTTTGTTTGTTTACAAGGTGCTTCGTGGTGCTCCCAATCCTGAGGTGAAAGGGCTGGTACAAGGACTCTGCTGTCTGACTTCCTTAACTTCCTTTGGCTTTGCTTCTTCCCCTAACCCCTACTTCCCCTTTGTTATAGCCTCACTTTAGCCTAGACAGAAAGCCAGACAAGAGAGACTTCAGTGGAGTATCTTCCCTACTCAATAGAAGAAATTTGCAGTTTAGGCGTTCAGGCCTAATTCTCTGTATGCTAACAGAAGCTAAAGTACTAGCCTAGACAGAAAGCCAGACAAGAGAGACTTCAGTGGAGTATCTTCCCTACTCAATGGAAGAAATTTGCAGTTTAGGCGTTCAGGCCTAATTCTCTGTATGCTAACAGAAGCTAAAGTAAATTATAAAAAGCATTTCATTCTTAGAAAAACTTGGTTTCGAAGTATTGTTTTACTTCAATTCTAAACAAAAAGATAAGCAACACCTAAAGCACTTCTTTATAGGGTGAGAAGTTGCCAGGAAACAAGATTTATAAGACATGAAAATGTATCTGAATATAATTTAAAAGATTGTTATATCTGCTGTATAATAATAACAAATTTGATAGCTATTACTTATGCTTTAGTGATTGTGCTTTGCTTTTTAATTTTCATAATAATCTTGTGGGAAAAGTATTATTACCCTAACTTTGAAAATGAAAAATGATGCCCAAGTTAGTAAGAGGTGAATCCAGGATCCAAATTCAGGTCTGACTCCAAACCCCTTGCTCTGACCACAATAATTTCTGCATGAGAAAGGAGTTAGTTATAAAACATAATTTTCATCACACAGAACTTTCCTGTGGTGGTTTAACTTTTCTGTTCTGTGAGAAATAGCTGAGCATAGTGTTTGAGACCCAGGCTTTGAATTTGGACCATGTTCTTATGCTTCATCATCTGCAAAATGGAGATGATGTAAAACTACACTTAATGTGAGGTTTAATGAGTTAATATAGGACAAGCACTTGGCACAGTGCTTGGTACATAGGTGGTTGCAATAAATGTCAGCTACTGCCATTATGAAAGTCTCAGGATGAGATCATCTTGATCATCAGGCTTAAGGTTTCAAAATCAAATGTAAAAAATAATGGGCTTTTCATTTTTGACATACATAAATATTTATACTGTGTTATGCTGTTTCTTTTTTTTCCCACTTTATCTCTTAGGTGTTAGCCTCTATTCAAGTGTAGGAAGGAAAATCCTTCTGTGAATGTTTAGACAGAATTGAGTCTATCACCCTGTCAGAAATATCACTGATTGTTTTAATCTGTTTGTTGTTTTTGCTCTATGCTAGAAGAAACAATTACTTCAATGAAATATTTCCACGAGTTTTTGTTGTTATTATTATCATCTTTATGATGATTATTAACATTTTGCCTTTGCAAAGAGGCAAGGGGAGTGCTTAGAGGAAAGCTCCTGGGCTTTGCAGTCAGGCACATCCGTGTCTGAATCCAGTTTCTAATCCTTTGATCCTTGAAAAATAACTTAATCACTATGAGTGTCAGTTTTTGTCATTTGTGCCTACCTCCCTGATACAATTGATATCAGATTAAATGACAGTATGCTTCAGATGCCTAAATCTGAACTGACACATTATGAGTTCAGTAAAAGTTCTTTCCCTTTCTTGCCTCTGCCTCCTATTTGTCCTTTCCAATTCGCTTTTCATTAGAAATACGGCCATAAGTGTGTGTGTGAGGTTTGTGTGTGGTGGCCATAAGCGTATGTGTGAGGTTTGTGGGCGGGTGGAGGTATTTTTATTCTTGGAGATCTGCCTGTTAAATGTAAATATTATTAGTTAAATTCATTTGTTGAAGTCCTAACACTTAGTACCTCAGAATGGGACCTTATTTAGAAATAGGGTTGCTGCAGATGTAATTAGTGGAGTTCATACTGCGGTAGGATGGACCCCTAATCCAGTAAGTCTATGTCCTAATAAAAAGGGAAAATCTGAACACAGACATTCACACAGGGAGAACACAATGTGAAGATAAGTGCAGAGATTAGGATGATGCTTCTACAAGCCAAGGAATGCCAAAGATTGCCAGCAAACCACCAGAAGCTAGGTGAGAAGCATGGAACAGATGCTCTCTCAGAGCCATCAAAAAGAATCAACCCTGCTGACACCTTGATTTTGGACTTTCAGCCTCCAGAGCTGTGAGATAACTATTCTGGTTCTTTCCTCTGTCTAGGCACATGATAGGACTACATTTTCCCATCGTCTTTAGAGGGTAGCTTTCTTGGTCAATGAGATGAAAGCAGAGGTGATGTGTATCACGTCTGGGTGGAAGCTATAAAAGCCAGAGTACAATTCACTGTGTTCTTTTCCCTCTGCCAGGGTGTTCAAGGAAGCTCATGTTGAGATGGAACCTCCAGTCAATTTGTGTCCCTGAGTAAGCATGATAAGCAGAGTTCACTGAAAACCTGTATTAGACACATAGAATACAGAAGAGCAAGAAGAAAACCCCAAACTTTTGTTGTATTAAAGCATTGTGGTTTTATGGCTGATTGTTTCTGCATTATAATGTAGCCTAGACTGCTACAGGTAGAGGAAGAGATAAAAAGAGCCCTGTAACAGTCATTCTGGCATTGTGATTTTTTATGAATTACAATGATTCTGAAAGTATAGGAAACAGAGTCCCATTCTCTCTCCCATTCCAAATTACATGCAACCACCTTGTTCAGCATAGCCTAGCAGAGGCTTTTCAATGAGATTAGCCGATTATATTAAAGTACTCCAATTATAAATACCAACACAGAAGTGCCCAATATTCTCATATAAACCACCCTTTCATTATCAAATTCCTGAGGAGAAATTTAAATCTAAAGATTAAAATCCTTTGCATATCAAAGTCCAAAGAAGTAAAGATCTAAAGGATTTCATGTTTCAAATCAGATTCTTTAGTACTTGTGAGTTGAAGTTCAAAGAAATTAAATTCCACTCTAATTTTGCATTTGGTTTGGTCTAACATTTGCCATCTGGGGCAGAATTGAGGTTCCCTTGGTTGCTGCAGCCTCACTTGTCTCTCCTGGGATGGGGGGTGGGTGGTTCCTTCAGGGCCTCAGTAGCTAATGATGTCTCCTGTGGGCCTTACTTTATCATGAGCCTTGTAAAGAGTTAATGGGATGTAACAGATTGACACAGAACCTCCCCAACTCCACTAAAAACAAATAAACAATAAAAGGTTAATGCCCAGGGCCTAACATCATTATTCCAGGCAAAGAGGAAAAATATCCCGGGATCGGAGAGTTTAGTGACGCCAAAGATCATAGCAGACTCTCAACAGCTTCTTCTCAGATGGAGGCCTCTGAAGGACTCTTCATTGTGGACTCATCAGAATGCCAGGCAGACTTGTTATTTGTCTCTTATCTGTAAAAATACCACACCTGCTGGGACTGGGGATAGAGGTGGGAGATGGAATCTACCTATTCAAACTGTCTCCTGTCTCAGAGAGTGGCATTGGAAATGTTTCTGAATACTTCCTTTCACAACTGGTAATATTTGCCATTCTGTATGTTCAAAGCTTCTGAAATTCCCTGTGTCCAGCACCCTGCTGCAACAAAGAGAGTGAATTTCACCTAGAGAGGGCTTGTTCTCTTTTGTGGGAGGAGGCATTTTAGCTTTATATGCCAGGGGCAGCTGCCACTGACTGTTACCTAGAATTAATTAGGTCTGTGAACTGTATCTCCTAGAGACGGTATCCCCTAATTTTCACATTTCCTTAAATGCTCTCTTTTCCCTATAATCTAATCCTTCACTCAGTTGGCCCTGCTTACTAAGACTCCTGCAGCCTACAAGCATCTTTCCTGCTCAGCCAGAACTTGCATGTTAGGGCTGGTGCCGTGTAGTTAAAAGCCAAGCCACTCATCCTCTTTTGCAATAAATATGGCAAAGTATTAATACATCCTCTGTATAAAGAAATCATACTTATCAATAAAGAAATCCATAACATCTCCCCAAAATAAACAGAAAATGTAGGTAGAAAATTCCCAGAAGAACAAATACAAATGACTAATGAGCATATAAAAATGTTCAATCTTAATATAATATATACAATAACAAAAATATGTTTTGCCTATACATTTGGGAAATATTAAGAAAAGTTATTTTCAGTGTTGGGGAGGGACATGAGGATGCAAATCACTGTAAATTGGTTTGAATGATTAAATAACTGAATTAATACATACGAGCTTCCCCAAAGCTTTTTGAGAATATATGTCAATAGTCTTTAGAAAGCTCTAAACTTTTGTCCCACTAATTTAGTTTCCAGGAATCTATACTAAAGATATAATCAGAGATGCAAACAATGACTCATGAAAAAGATGTTTATCACAGTATTATTTATAATGGCTAAAAATTAAAAATAAACTGGAAATCATAAAATAAAATTAATAAATTATAGTACATCTATAAGGTGGAATATTTTGTAACCAATATAAATGTCATATGAAAAGAATTTTTAATTTGAAAAAATTTTGTTTCATTTAAAAATTATTTTTAACATATAGAAAAGTAATACTAGTATAAAGAACACTCATAAACCATTTACCCAGATTAAAAAATTTTAACATTTTGTCTAATTACTCTGTGTGTGTGCATGAGTGTGTACGTGTGTGTGTAAAATATACCTTTTCCCCACCAGAACCATTTGAGAGTAGGTTGCATTCATCATACCTCTTTACTGCTTAATACTTCAGTGTGTCTTTCCTAAAACTCAGGACATTCTCTTACATAATCCCAGTACAGTTATCAAATTCAAGAAATTTCATGTTGGTACAATGCTTTAATCTACAGTGCATATTACAATGTTGTCACTTCTCTCAATAATGTCCATTATAGCAGCTTTGGGTTTTTTTATTTTCACCAGTCTAGGATCCAGTCTAGGATTACATATTGCATTTAGCTGCAATATGTCTGACATAAAAAAGTCTCTAGACTTTTTTAATCTGGAACAGTTCTTTAGCCTTTCTTTGACTTTCATGGCACCAATATATCTGAAGAATACAGGAAATTATTTTACTGAATGTTTCTCAGTTTGTGTTTATTCAAGGTTTCCTCATGATTAGATTATACATTTTTGGGTGAAATACCACATTAGTGATGGTGTATTCTTAAAAAATCATTCATTATTGTTGATATTAATTTTGATTATTTGGTTAAAGAGTTGTCCAGTTTCTCTACCATATTAACTTTTTTCCTTTTGAAATTAATAAGTAATTTGTAGAGAGATACTTTAAGATGTTGTAAACATCCTGTTTATCACCAAACCTTTCCCCCTTAGATTTGGGATCTATTGATGATGCTTGCCTGATTCACTTTTCACAGGTATAGTTGCAAAATTGTGATTTTTTTTTTTTTTTTTTGT
>NW_007727119.1:38991-45420 GCF_000696425.1 Galeopterus variegatus | reverse complement strand
CACTATCTAGTGCGCCACTGGGCCGGCCCCAAAATTGTGATTTTTTAAAACTCCATCATTCCTTCATTATTTCTACATTTATTTAGTCAGCCTTCTACCATAGGAAGATCATTCCCTTTTCCCTTATCTATTCTTTCTCCTTCTCTGTCACTCTCTCTCTTTCTCATCAGTTTGACACAAATTCTTATTTTATTTAATAAGTTATAATCTATTAGTGTCCTTATTTATTTTGATGCTTAAGGTGACTCTGTGTCTTTTTGACATGGTCCTATCGTTTTTAGTATTTTCTTATGGTGCAACAAGATGTTCCAGGTTCATCTTATACCTTCTTTGTGCCAGCCCTAGAATCAGCCATTTCTCCATGGAGCCTTGGCTACTTTTGGAAGATCAGGGTATTTAGAAATCAAGATCTGGGAGCTAAATACATTCACTGCTGTTGGGATGGCATCGCTTCTAGGCCCTTTCAGCAAGCAGAAATATATTAGATGTTTTATATTTTGCATATGTTGGAAATCCTAGCTCTAATATACATATTGTAGAAACCACAAGTTTATGGTGAAATCGATTCTAGTTTAATCCCACAGTGTTCTTTGCCTTCCCCCAATTCATATATGTATCTCCCTTCTTCCAGAGCTAGAGTTTTGGCTTCCAACATCAATCCACTCAAACCTACAATACATGCCAAACAGCTTCAGATTTGCTATACTCATGTGATGATGAAAAACTAAACTACTAGGAAGAATTCAGTATTAGCTGTCCTTTTTTTCCTTTATGCCAAGGGTATATGTACTAGTCTTCTATTGCTGTATTACAAGTTATTGTACACCTGATTTAAAACAACATCCATTTATTATCTCACAGTTCTCTAGGTTAGAAGTCTGAGCACAGAGCATTTGGGTTCTCTGCTCATGGTCTCTTGAGGTTGAAATCAAGATGTTGCCTATGCTATGGTTCTCATCTGGAGCCTAGGGTCCTCTTCTAAACTCATTCAGTTTATTGGCTGAATCCAGTTCCATGCAGCTGTAAGACTGAGGTACCTACTTTCTTGCTGGTTGTCAACTGGCAGCTGTTTTCAGCTCCCCTAGAAGCCCTGTGATTCCCTGCCATGTGACCTTCTCTACAACATGGCAGTTTGCTCCTTCAAAGCCAGCAGGAGAATCCCCCTCATCTGCTCTGATGAAGTCTTACAGAACATAACATAATGATGGGAATGACTATCCCATCAGCTCACTCCTACAATTTAACAAGGGAGCGCCTATCCCATTGTATTCCTACAATGCTCAAGGGGAATGCGTTTTAATGGATTTGTATACCAGGGACTGTGGGAATCTTGGGAGCCATCTTAGAATTCTGCCTATCTCAGTATATATTAAAAGTATATTGTTCAAAAGTAACTTGGATTAGTTCTATTTTCATCAATAGCCCTTTCAATCTGGTATTTTATTCATTTGAAATACAGTGGATTCATCTGTTCATGTTTGCATTCAATTTTAGAGACATCCCCCCATCTTTGTTGATTTATTTTTTAAAATATGTAGAACATTAGCATGCTTCCCAAAGTCAAAACTATACAAAACTGTATACTCAAAGAAATCTTACTTTATCCTCAAATCTCTTTCTTCATGTTTCCTCTGCTCAAAATAGGCAACCAGTTTTATTTAGTTTCTGATTTACTGTTATTTTTGCAAAATTGATAAAAAATAACAAATTAAGAATATTTTCTTATTTCCTCTTGTTTCTTACAGAAAAGGTAACATACTATAGATACTCTTTTGTACTTAACATATCTTAGAAATCCATATCAATTTACAGAGATATTCCTCTTTTTAAAAATATGTAGCTATATGATACTTCATTGTATGTTTGTATTATAGTTTATTCAACCTATTTCCTGTGTTTGTGCATTTAGGTGGTTTCCAATATTTTGCAATTATGAATAATGTTGCAAACAATGCACTGTGAATATGTATTTTCATATTCTTGGAGGTACATCTTCAGGGTTAATCCCTAAAAGTGGAATTGCTGAATCAAAGGATAAAGGCATATATAGTATTGTTGGATATTGTCATATACTCCTCCATAGGGATTTACCATTTTGCATTCCCACCAACAATGGATGAGAGTTTCTGTTTCCTGTCAGCCTTGTCAAGCTTTTCAGTTTTTGCCAATCTGATGGGTTAGGCATTTATCTTAGTTTCCTTTCAACTTGCATTTCTTTTATTATGAATAAAATTGGACATCTCTTTATATGTTTAGAGAATACATATATATAATCTGTTTATATCTCATGTTCACTTTAATTTATATGATATTTGGTCTTTTTCCTTCAATCTTTAGAAGTTCTTTTATATTAGGGAAATTAGTACTTTATCCATGAAATGTATTACAAATATTATCTGTTTGTTTGCCCCGTGACTTTGCTTGTGGTGAGGTTTTCTGTTTTTGTTTTGTTTTGTTGCCATGCAAAAGGTTTCAATATTTATGTAGTACAATCTATTAATTTTTTTACTGCATCTGAATTCTAAGTCACATTCAGATAGTATTTCCTCCACCCATGCTATAGAGAAAATCATCCATATTTTCCTCTAGCATTGTATAGGTCAAATTTTTAAGATTTAGATCCCTGATTTGTTCAGAGTTTATTCTTGTGTGGGGTATAATGAATTGATTAAATTATACCTTTAAAAGAAATTTCAGTTATGTGGCGAAATGCATCTGGTAATGATAACTCAAAAAAAGAAATGTAAAATTGTATGTTCAATATGATCCTCACATAGATACATAGGAAACATATTAGAAGAAAATGCACAAAAATGTCATAAATATACATGACTAGTTATAGTAGTGTTATGGGGAATTAAAAATTTTTTCTTCAATATGCTTTCTGTATTTTCTGTAATGAATATGTATTACTTTATCATCAGAAAAAAAGCAGTATATTTCATTTGTTTGTTTTTTAAAGATTAAGACTTGACCATGCTTTTTTTTTGTAGTCTGAAAAAGAGATTTAGAAAATATGTATTTAGTTGAAGTAAAAATTAATAGGATCAATATATAGTTCTCCCTCTTCTCTTTGCACATCTTCTCTCTGCCTCTTCTCATGTTTTTTCTCTCCCATCTTCTCACGTCCTATGTCCTACATAGTAGTAAGACACATGCAGAAAATGAGCAAGGCTTCCACAACATATTATTTTATTGCTGCAAAAGCTATTTGGGGTTAATTCTTTCACAAAACACCAACGCAGGTTATGACAAGAACTCAAAAAGACCACAATGCTAAGGGATAATGTAAAGCCCTCTGGCATACCAAATACTCCTTCCCCCTTAGCTAACAGTCCTGAAACAAGCAACAGGTACCCTATTACAGGGCTTTCTCTGTATTACCCTAGAGAGTGTAAAATTCCAGGTCCCTTCATTTTAGCAGTTGAGTGGTCAGAGGAGAATTATTGCTTCCTTCATTTTATGGCCCTAGTGAGTTCCCAGGATGTGCGGCTGAAAAATCAATCCCACATGGCTCAGTAAGAGACAGGTCTAATGGTTCTGTGTTGTTCTCAATTTCCCAAAGAGGAAGGCTGTGCAGTGACTCACTCAGGATTGTCATATCCAGTGGTTAATAACATTTGTTTAGTGTTCATAGGGTGCTGAGGTCTGTTTTACAATACACTGTGCATTGCCTTATGAAATCATCACTATAACCTTGCAAGGTAGGCACAATTATTATATAATAGATATTACACATGTCATTGGTGGAGGATAAATAACTTTTCCTAAATCAGACAGCCTTGAGATGGAAAAACCAGAGTTTGAACCCATACTTTTTAGGCTCCAAAGTGAGTTTGAGCCTATTCTTTTGCCATTGGGTGAAGTGTCAGTATCAGTAAACTATAGCTTAACACATCTCAATATATCAGCGAAATCGATGACATCCAGATGGCACTAGATTTCCTTTAAAGATGTTTTTTAGCAGTCTTTCTCAATGGGGGTTCCACAAGAAAATTAAAATGATTTGAATGTTATCTTCTCATTTCCTCCAAGGATGATGACACTTGCCTAATATCATTTTAGATGCAAAGAAGAGAAGTTAACTCATTACATACAATGAATGCCTTAGGGCATTATTAGGGCTTATTCCTCTCTCCTTCTCTT
Organism: Galeopterus variegatus; assembly: GCF_000696425.1. Taxonomy (NCBI): domain Eukaryota; kingdom Metazoa; phylum Chordata; class Mammalia; order Dermoptera; family Cynocephalidae; genus Galeopterus; species Galeopterus variegatus. The sequence continues at coordinate 41,274 of NW_007727119.1, read as the reverse complement.
TCTGTCTCTCAAGGTTGCAAAAGTAACAAGTATACACTGAAATTATCAGCTGAATCCCCCCAGTGCCATTAACAGTGCCTGAAAGAGGGCTTTTACGTAGGACTTTATATTGATGATCTAAGGATAAATGCTATATAGCATACTGTTACTCCATGATGAATCTACACTATCATTCATAGCACGACAGACTACAAGTAATGTACGGAATGCTTCTGATATTCATCCTAATTCTTCATTGTTAAGGGATAGGTGAATCCTGAGCTGGGAGAACCAAAGAGGATTCCTGACCTTGCCGTGTCTAGATCTTCTTCTTTGTTTGTCTTATTCTTCTTTGCTTGGGGGTCCTTTTTGGAGCTCCCCACTCCCTACTGGAGTGGAATTTACACATTAGTACTTATATTAATACAACTGCTCAGAGTTCAAGCTTTAATTACAAAATCGTTATCAAAGCTAATTTGTATCTCTAATCAGTATTGCTTCTAATCAATTATTGCTAGTGATGAAATGATGGCACTTGGAGTAGTTTGTTTGGATAGTAGTGTGTGTTCTATAAACACCAAATAATCAGAACTTTCTCTTCATTTTCTCTTTCTTTCTCCCTGTCCCTCAATCTCACTCACGCCACCTTTTTTTTTTTCAAAAAAAGAGATTAACATTCGGGTTAAGTGCTAGCTGAACAAGTCTTTCCCTTTGATACTGATATCCCCATAACTTAATGAGTGTCATTGTTCTTGGCTAGATGTGACAATTTGGTTGCATTATGCTGGCTTTTATTTAAGAAAGCTAACCAGCACAGTTAGCTATCAATGATTGTTTAATCTTCCAGAAAATACCCTCATGCTAGATAGTTCCATGCCAAAGAATGTCTTTTTAAAGTAAATATAAAATGTTTTAATAATATTTGCCTTTTTGTAGAAAAGAAAAAAGCCGTGAATTTCATGAAGTGTTCAGGAAAGTTTGTGAGATGTCTTGTGGACTGCAACTTGGATCGAGTGATCTAACTACTAGCAACATCAGTGACAACATGAAAAATATCATAGGCCATCCTAACTCTCTTGTTTTTCACTCTTGGATACCTGATATAGTAGAATGATGCTGGAATTCCTGAATTATTTCTCTGATTCACCCTCTATTAAACCTCCAGTCACAGGAGGTTGCTGAATACCGCATGGGCTTAGAATCAGAGGACTCAAGCACAGCTCTCCCATTCCCAGGTAATAACACTATCACTCAGCGGTGCTAGGGAGGAAGAGGAAACAAGTGACCACTTAGCACAGTACCTGGCACAACGACATACTAATAATCATTCTAATTTTAATCATGATTGACATTTGAGTGCTGAATAAGTCCAAGACATGATGCTAATAACTTCTATAGATTATCTCATTTACTCCTCACAACTACCTTATAAAGGAGATGCTATTATTATTTTCAGTTTATAGGTGAGAAAACCAAGTTGAAGAGAGGTTAAGTAACTTGTCAGAGCTCACACAGCCTATGTGACAAAGCCTGAATTCAAACTCAGCAATCTATCTACACTGCTAAATAAGTGGTCATTATTAGCAAAATATAATGCTACCTCTGTAATCCCTGTAAGCAGCTCAAAGCACTGGACATGTAAGCGGAAGTTCTTAACTTAAAGAACTAAATTAAGAAGTCTTTCAATGGTGCTAATTGTTGGGGCTAAGCAGCCAGAGGAATATCATCTGTAATCAGTTTCCACTATCCTTGGGAAGGTGAAGTTTGACAAACAAAATATTTTTCCACTAAGAACAGCAATGAATTTATTATCTATGAGCTTATGCAGTGAGAACTGCTTAAATCTCTACTGAAGGACTCTGACGCCTCTCCTCAATTTTCTCCATCTTGAGATGGTATATGGTTGCAAGGGAACTTTACACATCCTAATGGCATTTGGCACATAAGTCTATTTTTTAAAAATTTTATTTTATTTTGTCAATATACAATGTGGTTGATTATTGTGGTCCATTAATAAAACCTTCCTTCCTCCTCCCTCTCCCCCCTCCCTCCCATGTCCTTTTTGTTTGCTTGCCGTATCAACTTCAAGGAATTGTGATTGTTGTGTCTTCTTCCCCCCCCCAGTTTATTTGTGTATTTATTTATTTATTTTTAGCTCCCACAAATAAGTGAGAACATGTGATATTTCTCTTTCTGTGCCTGACTTGTTTCACTTAATATAATTCTCTCTAGGACCATTCATGTTGTTTCAAATGACGGTATTTCATTCATTTTTATAGCAGCGTACTATTCCATAGTGTAGAT
>NW_007727119.1:13974-38108 GCF_000696425.1 Galeopterus variegatus | reverse complement strand
CCTCATCTGATGATGGACATTTGGGCTGGTTTCAACTCTTAGCTATTGTAAAGAGTGCTGTGATGAACATTGGGGAACAGGTATACCTTCGACTTGATGATTTCCATTCCTCTGGGTATATTCCCAGCAGTGGGATAGCTGGGTCATATGGTAGATCTATCTGCAATTGTTTGAGGAACCTCCATACCATTTTCCATAGAGGCTGCACCATTTTGCAGTCCCACCAACAATGTATGAGAGTTCCTTTTTCTCTGTAACCTCGCCAGCATTTATCATTCAGTCTTTTGGATATTAGCCATCCTAACTGGGGTGAGATGGTATTTCAATGTGGTTTTGATTTGCATTTCCTGAATGCTGAATGATGTTGAGCATTTTTTCATGTGTTTGTTGTATAGGCCTATGTTCTATATGTGATATTCTGTGTTTTAAAATGTACCTGGTATTCTTTTTAATCAGGTACGGCAAGACATGTAGACATGGAAACGACTGTTATGAAGTTAATACCTACAGATCCCTGGAAACAGGAGGCATGGCACACCATGCAGGGCCTCATGGGGAAGCACCAGCATCAGTCAGGGGGCAGAGGTAGGAAGAAGAAAGCATGGGTAAGAGCCTTTATTGTGGTTTTCACTGCAAGGAATGGGTAGACACATTTAGGATTGGCTAATTTGAATAATTTTGGCAGGCTCTAGGGAATAGAGACTGCCGCTAGCTGTCTGATACCTTGCCCTGGGATGACTAGGGCAAAGATATAGTGGTTTGGCCCAATAGAGCAGGTGGTTGAGAGTATGAGCTCTAGATTGGTTGATTTGTATTTGAAGAGTATGTTCTTGGGCAAGTGATTGCTACCTCTAGAAATTAGCTAACTCTGGGAGGGGCAGACTATTCCTAGTGAACAAGGCCCAAGATGCCAAAGCATCATAAAGTACAGAAAATAAAAAACATGATTAATACACTCTACTTTAAGTGTCTTGTCCCGTTTGCCTTGGACATTGTTCTTAGTCCTTACAACTTCATCTCTTGGCATGTCTAAAATTCATGCCACCTTGGGTTAACATAAGCAAGGAGGTTGCTTCAGGAGAGCTCAGATTTCTCCCTGGCTGACTAGGCCCCAATCTCTTTACCCCTTTGTACTAATGATTCTTTCAGTTTTAATTACAACTCTTGTGCAACTTCAAGCTTATACAGGTAGTTGGTGAAGCAGTTAAGAATAATGGCAAAAAGAAGGCAGCTTGGGCCCTTTTGGAATCACTGAAGAGATTACCTTGCAGAATGCCTTCATGCCAACAGCATTTGGTTGCAATGGAGTAAAAATGGCTGCATGGTGTGTTTAGGCAGAGAGAGGCCATGGGCTAGCACCCTCAGATTTTCATTAACTCCTGTTTGACATGGAAGAGATCCAGAGATTTACTACTGTCCTCTATGAGAGAGAGGGGGGATGTCACCTGGAGTGGAAAAGATATATGTAGTGACATTTTTTTGCACTTCTGAGAGGGAGTGTGTAAGTTGTCAACCCCAATCTACAGAGAATATTTGGTAATAAGAATACTGAGAATAAGAAAATAGACAAACCTCTAGGTAGACTGATTGTCTTAGTGCATTTTCTGTTGCTTATAACAGAATATCTGAAACCAGGTAATTTACATAGAAAAGAAATCTATTTCTTACTGTTCTGAAGTCAGTGAAGTTTAAAGTCAAGGGGGTGTATCTGGTGAGAGCCTTCTTGCTGGTGTGGATTCTCTGCAGAACCCAAAGGCAGTGCAGGACATCACATAGTGAGTGGGTTGAGAGTGCTAGATCAGGTCTTTCTTACTCTTCTTATAAAGCCACCAGTCTTACTCCCATAATAACCCATTAATCTATTAAACTATGAATGTATTAATCCATTCATGAGAGCAAAGCCCTCATGAACACAATCTCCTTTTAAAGGCCCTGCCTCTCAATACAGCCACATTAGGGATTAAGTTTCAACATGAGTTTCAGAGGGCACAGGCATTCAAATCATAGCATTCTGCCCCTGGCCCTGCAAAATTCATGCCCTTCTTGCAAATACATACATTCATTCTATCCCAATAGTTAACTCATTCCAGCACCAACTCAAAAGTTCAAAGTTTGAAGTCTCATCTGTGAGCCTATGAAATCAAAACAAGTTACCTACTTGCAAGATAGAGTGGTAGGACAGGAACAGGATACACATTCTCATTCCAAAAAGTAATAACAGGAAAGAAAAAGGAGTATCCAGACCAAAGCAAGTCCAAAACCCAGTAGGGCAGACATTAAATCTTAAAGCTTGAGAATAACTTCCTTTGACTCCTTGTTTGGCATCCTCTGCACACCGGTATGAGGGTCAGGCCCTCAAGACCTTGGACAACTCTATCTCTATGGCTTTGGTGGGCTTTGTCCACCTAGTTCTCCCAGGCTGGCATTGCACACTGGTAGCTCTACAGTTCTGGGGTCTCAGTGGCATCCTGCCCCATAACTTCACTAGGCATTGCCCTGGTGGGGCTCTCTGTAGCAGCTCTCACCCCACATTTCCACTCACCATTGCTCTAGTGGAGGCATGCTGTGGTGGACACTGTGACAAGTCTCTGCCTTGGCCAACAAGCTGTTGGATATATCTTTTGAAAACTAGGTGGTAGCTGCCATAGCTCTTGTATTCTGTGGGCATGCAGGATTAACACCACGTGGATGCCTCCAAGGTTTACAGCTTGTGCCCTCTAAAGCAGCAGGTCAAGTCACACCTGAGGTCTCTTGAGCCACAGCTGAACCAGCTGAGAAGCACTGCACTGGAATACAGGGAGCAAAAACTTAAGGTAGCCTTAACCGTCAAGTTGGAGCCCAAGGAAGGTGCCCTGGGCTCAAATGCAGAAATTATTCTGCCTTCCTAGGACTCTGGGTCAATGATGGCAGGGGCAACCTTGAAGATCTCTGAAATGCCTTTGAGAACTTCCCTTTTTTATTGATGATCCATTTTCTCTGTACTAATGTTCTTAGCGAACCCAAAGTTTCTTCTCCTGAACATGCCTTTTCAGTGTTTAAGTGACCAGGCTGAGAATTTTTCAAATATTTCTTATTTGCTTCCCTTTTTATTATAAATTTCACTTTAAAGTCATTTTTTCCCTCTCACAGCTTAATGTAAGTAGTTAAAAGTAGCCGTTCAGCAGCCTGAATGCTTAGCTGCTTAGGTATTTCTTGCACTTATTTCAGCTTAGATATTCTACTTCATTACTCTTAAGTTCTGCATTCCATAAAGCCCACAGGCATGAACACAATCTAGCCAAGTTTTTTTGCCAGTTTATAACAAGGATCAATTTCCAATACTTGTTGCTCAGTTCCATCTGAAACTTCATCAGAATGGCCTTTACTGTCTATGTACCTTTCAGCATTCTGGTCACAACCACTTAACCAATTCCTAAGGAATTACAAACTTTCCCCAGTCTCTTTGTCTTCTAAGCCCTCATCAAAACCTAGGATTTTTATAGCCTATTCCTCCAAATTTTTTCAACCTCTGCCATTACCCAGTTTCAAAGACATTTCCACAGTTTTGGTTATTCGTTATGAGCAACAACCCCACTTCTCAGTACCAATTTTCTTAGTCTATTTTCTGTTGCTTATAACATAATATCTGAAATTGGGTAATTTACAAAGAAAAGAAATTCATTTCCTACTGTTTTGGAGGCTGGAATTTCCAAGGTCATGGGGAACATCTGGTGAGGGTCTTCTTGATGGTGGGGATGCTCTGCAGAGACACAAGGCAACACAAGACATAACATAGTAAGTGGGATGAGTAAGCCAGCTTGGGTCTCTCTTCTTCTTCTTTATAAATCCACAAGTCTCACTCCCATTATCACCCATTAATTCATGAACCCATTAATCCATTAATCATTGAATAGATTAATTCATTCATGAGGGCTCTGTCCTCATGACCCAATAACCTCTTAAAGGCACCATCTCTCAATATCACCACATTGGGGATGAAATTTCAACATGAGTTTCAGAGAGGAAAAATATTGAAAGCCTAGCATTGGTCAAAATAAAAAGTGGCACCAAAAAAAAGGGGGGGGGGACTGTAAATATAATAGTTCTTTTTAAAAATAATTAAGTATTACAGGTAATTTTATGCCAATAAATTTGAAAATGTCAATGAAATGATCAATTTTTAAGGAAAAAAATTACCAAATTATTCCTCAAATATGTCAAAAATATTCTTACCTCAGGGATGTCTAAATTCTGTTTCCTCTGTTTGAAATATTCTTTACCCAGATAGCTGAAAAGCTAGGTCCTCTCATTTCCTGTAGGCCTTTATTCAAATTGACATTTTTCTGAGAAGTTCCTTAGCCATGCAATTTAAATTCCAACCTTTCTCACAGATTTCACATCCCTTTTCTCTTGCTGTTTTTTTTCCTTAAAGGTGATCACTGTCTACCATACTACGTATTTTACTTATTAATCTTACTTGTTAACTGCTTCCTTCAAAGTAATCTATGAGTACAAAGATTTTTTAAAAAATTTGTTTTGTTCACTGCTGTATTCTTATTGCCTAAGTGCCTGGCAGACAGGAAGTCCTCAATGAGTATTTGTTAAATGAATCAATAAAAACGTCCCCACATTGCCACACTGAATTAAATGTGTGTGTGTGTGTGTGTGTGTGAATCATGATGAAAAAGATTAATACCGGGAAGGCAAGCAAGATTTAACATCAAAAAGCCTTATATAATTAGATCATGTTTACTATATTAATAGATTGACAGAGAAATGCCATATACTACTCTCAATAAAGCAGAAAAAAAAAAAAACATAAAAAGAGTGTATAGAAGGCAACACCTCCTACTTAATCCAGTGAATCAACTAAAAACTGACAGTGAAGGTTGGTCTAAATGGTGAGATTTATGAAGCATTTTCATTCAAATAACAAACAAGAATGCTTGCAATCATCCTATCATTCAACATTGAGCTGGAGTTCTTAACCAAAGAAATGGTACAACAAAAAAGATGTATGAGGATTAGAAAGGGAGACACAATTTTCATTTGTAGACTATATAATTACCTTCTTAGAAAAATCTGAAGAAACTTCAGATAACATGTAAAATTAAGAGAATTCAGGAGCTTACTCAATGTAAGACTGATAGACAAAAAAACAATACCATACTTAAATGCTAGGAATAGTGATTAGAAAATACAACACAATTTTTAGCCCCCTCAACCCAGAAGCAGGCAAGAGACCATGCCAAAAGCACCACTTCAATGGGGTGGCCTACCATAGCAACTGCCATCTCCATGGCTGTTGTAAAAGCAGCTCAACACCACAGGAGTAGCCAGAGCCACCATGCAGGTAACCTGCCAGCCACTCAACTGCATTGACAAATAGAGACTCACCAGTGGAGACAAGAAAGAAGAGGATGTCTCACTCCTCAAAGCCCACTCCAGAGTAATGAAAGAAGCAACTGCTCTACAAGATGAACAGATATCAATATAGAGATATTAGAAATATAAAAACCCAAGAAAATACGACACCACCAAAAGAAACAATAATTTTCAAACACTAAACCCTATAGAGCAGGAAACCCTTGAAATGACTGAAAAGGAATTATAAGCAAAAATCTTAAGGAAACTCACTGAGATTTAAGAAGACTCAGTTAGATAACATAATGAAATGAGAAAAAAAATCCAGGATATGAAGGAGGAAACTTACAAAAAGATTAATACCTTAAAAAAGAATGTAGCAGAACTCATGGAACTGAAAGATTCACTCTACAAAATAAAAAACACAACTTATAGTTTAAGCAGCAGGCTAGAACAATCAGACTAAAGAATTTCTGATCTTTAAGATAGTCATTTTGAAATAACCCTGGCAGACAAAAAAAGAAAACAACGAAAAAATAATTTTTTAAAAATGAAGAAACTCTAAGATAAGTAGCAGACAACCTTAAAAATGCAAACACTTGAATTATGGGTGTTCAATAAGGGGAGGAGAAAGGAAAAGGTATGGAAAACCTATTCAACAAAATAACAGAAAACTTCCCAGGTACAGGGAGAGATATAGACCTTCAGATCCAGGAGGCTCAAAGATCCCTAAAGAGATTCAACCTAAATAGATCCTATCTGAGACACATTATAGTAAAACTGGCAAAACTCAAAGAGAAAGAGAGAATCTTAAAAGAAGCAAGGTAAAAGTATCAAGTCACCTATAAGAGAGCCCCTATTAGACTAACAGCTGACTTCTCAACAGAAACTCTAGAGACTGAAAGAAAATGGGATGGCAAATTCAAAATGCTAAAAGAAAAAAACCCTGCCAGACAAGACTACTATTCCCAGCAAGGCTATCCTTCAGAAATGAAGGAGCAATAGTGTATTTTATAGACAAACAAAAACTGTGGGAATTCACCACCACACACACTACCAGCCTTATAAGAAATCCTCATGGAAGTCCTGCATCTGGAATCCAAAAAATGATAATCTCTACTGTGAATGCCAGAAAGAACAAAACCCACTGGTAGTAGAAAAATGCAAACAAGAAAAAGAAAGAAACTTGGGCCGGCCCAGTGGCGCACTGCTACAGTGTGCCGCTTGGGAGCGCGGTGGTGCTCCCGTTGAGGGTTCGGATCCCACATACAGACCGGCCGCTCACTGGCTGAGCGAGGTGCGGGCGCAACACCGAGGGTTGCGATCCCATTGCTGGTCCCGGTCCGGTACGGCACGACACTGAGGGTTGCGATCCGTTGCCAGTCACGAAAAAAGACAAAAAGGAAAAAAAAAAAAAGAAAAAGAAAGAAACTAAATCTTAACACCACAAAAAACCATAATGACAATGTAATAATGCCCTTGCTTTATTTCTTTTCTTTCTTTTTTTATTTTTTGTCTTTTTTCGTGACCAGTAAGGGATCGCAACCCTTGTTGTGGTGTCGCCCGCACCGTGCTCAGCCAGTGAGCGCACCGGCCATCCCTATATAGGATCCAAACCCGCAGCAGGAGCGTCGCTGCGCTCCCAGCACCGCACTCTCCTGAGTGCGCCACGGGGTCGGCCCCCTGCTTTATTTCTGGTTTTAGTAATTTCAGTTTTCTGTCTTCTTTTTCTTAGTCAGTCTAGATAAAGGTTTGTGAATTTTGTTGATCTTTTTAAAGAATCAGCTTTTGGTTTTGTTGATTTTCTCTATTGCTTTTTAATTCCCATATTAGTCTGTTTTTGTTGCTTATAACAAAATACCTGTAACTGGGTGCTTTATAAAGAAAAACATTTATTGCAGTTTCTGAGGCTGGGAAGTCCAAAGTCCATCTGAATGTGGCGACATTTACCCAGAGCTCTCACACAGCAAGATGGTGGAAGCAGAGAGAGCAGAGAGAGAGAGAGAAACAGACTCTCCTCTTCATTTAAAGCCCTCAGAACCACACCCCTGACCACCATTTTTAATCCATTCCCTATGGCACGGTCCTACAATCCAATCACCTCCTCAAGGCTCCACCTTTCAATTACCATAATAGGATTTCCCACCCTCTTAACAGTCACAGTCGGGGCTAAGTTTCTAATACATAAAACTTGGGGACACAACTCAAGTTTCAGGGAGTTTTGGGGGGACATAATTCAATCCACTACATTCCCTATTTCATATATTACTGTTGTATTCTTTGTTATTTCCTACTGATATTTGCTTTTGGTTTTCTTTGCTCTTCTTTTTCTTATTTTCTTAAGGTTTACATTACTGATTTGAGATTTTTTCTTATGTTTAAGATAAGTGTTTACAAGTTTAAATTTTCCTCTAAGCACTGCATGAGCCCTACACCCTATAAATTTTGATATATTGCACTCTGATTTTTATCTCAAAGTACTCTCGAATTTCCCTGTGATTTTTCTTTTTACCCATTGTTTATTCAAGAGAAAACATTTTTTTCTAAAGTTCCTTCTGTTATTATGGTCAGAGAACATATTTTCTATGATCTTAGTCTTTTTAAGTGTATTAAGACTTGTTTTGTGGCCAAAATTTTTTTAAAAAATTTAAATTTAATGTCTGAACAATACTCTATTGTGTAATTGTACAACACTGTACTGAGAAATTGTTTAATTTGTACAGAAAGAGTTAAAATGAAGAACCTAGTGCATAAATCCTTACACACATCTCTGATTACATTTTTAGGGAAAAAATGGAATTATGTGGTCAAATGAAAACATACTGTAATTTAAAAGGTGCTATTTTTATAAAATAAATATTTAATATATACAAAAAACAAAAAATAAAGCATTTGTAAACCATTAAAAATAACACAGTTTTTAAAAAAATTGGTTAAAATATTTATGCAGACTATTACAAAACTGTGTTAAGGAACATAAATGAACTAAAGTACAAGTACAAAAGTATAATTGGGACACAAACACCAGAAGATGCTGATCTTGGGGGAAGGGAAAAGAATGGGCCTGGCAAGGAAAACAGATTTTCAAAAAGAAAAAACATCTGAAGGGAATAAAAGTTAGCATTTGCTCATTTTGGTGGTATCTATCATACATATTTATTACACTTCTATATTTTGGCACTCCTCCTCCCCAAATAGAAATAAATTCAGGTAGGTATCTCATTAATCTGAGAAAGGATCTAATGAAAAATATTAATATTAATATCTTCATTAATTACTGAAACAATTACCACTTATCACTCATGGTCATTATAAATACTTTTAGAAATACCTCAATATTATTAAATACCCTATCCTGTTATACATTTCCTGGGCTTCAAAAGCATTTCTGACTAGATGACATAAACCACTGCAATGATTCCAGAGCTTTATTCTAATAGATTGAACAGTAAATTCTCAAGAGGACTTTTTAAAAAGAATCTACACCTTGGTCTTTGAAGTTGCAAGTAGAACATAAGTATTAAATAGCTGAACAAAGATGGCATGCCTAGATATGTAGGCAGATCTCCCAGCTTACATTTTCTGCCTTCTGCTGACAGGTTTGGCAAGAGATCTTTGCCCAAAAACTAAAGAAAGCCTTTTATAGGAAATGACTCAAAATTCTATGGCACAATGAGGCATTCTCGCATGTTCTCAGAATCTTGAATTCTTTCTCCATTTTGAATTATGGGATATTCTGGTGTGTGGAGAAAAACTTTATGAGCCTTGTTTTAATTTATCTGATTGTTCCATAGTTTATGCTCTACTCAGAATGTGCTTTGTAAGTAAATTTATATGTTAATAACAACCATCCAAAGGGCAAAATTGATCTATAAATTATTAAATCAGTCTGTCTACAGTCTGCATATTCTTTTGGGGGGGAGGGGGCAATTACTTTTTCCAAATAATACTATCAAATCAGACAACTATAATTACTTTGTGCTCTGCTAAGAGGGGCCTGGCAGAGAGCTAGCAATCAGAGAAATCCTTATCTACAGCAACAGGGATGACTATTGATTGGAATGTCTTATAAGCATAGGTTCTATTTAAATAATGAGAAAATTACAACATTTCTTCATCAGAACAATATAAATATTTTGACTTAAAATGCAGATATTTTGTTTACTTTTTATTCTTCAAGCTACTGTATAACAACTCTCAGCATGAAACCACTGGTATGACAAAAATGCAAATGAGAAAGAGAAAAAAACTATGTATTACCACCTCAAAAAACCAACAAACAATAAAAGGAGAGGAAAGGAGAAAAAGATATTCTAATAGTGAAGGGATGGAAAAATGTGTGGAAATAAAAACAAATGGAAATAAAAAATGAGCAGGAGTAGCTATTCTTATATGGGATAAAATAGACTTTAAACCAAAAACCATAAAAAGGGACAAAGAAGTCTATCCCATAATAATAAAGGGATCTATCCAGCAAGAAGACATAATACTCATAAATATATATGCATCCAGCACCAGAGCACCCAGATATATAAAACAAACACTATTAGACCTAAAGAGATAGACGCCAATATGATAATAGTTGGGGACCTGAACGCCCCTCTCCCAGCACTGGACAGATCATCTAGGTAACAAATCAACAGAGAACCCACTGGTATGACAAAAATGCAAATGAGAAAGAGAAAGAAACTATGTATTACCACCTCAAAAAACCAACAAACAATAAAAGGAGAGGAAAGGAGAAAAAGATATTCTAATAGTGAAGGGATGGAAAAATGTATGGAAATAAAAACAAATGGAAATAAAAAATGAGCAGGAGTAGCTATTCTTATATGGGATAAAATAGACTTTAAACCAAAAACCATAAAAAGGGACAAAGAAGTCTATCCCATAATAATAAAGGGATCTATCCAGCAAGAAGACATAATACTCATAAATATATATGCATCCAGCACCAGAGCACCCAGATATATAAAACAAACACTATTAGACCTAAAGAGATAGACGCCAATATGATAATAGTTGGGGACCTGAACGCCCCTCTCCCAGCACTGGACAGATCATCTAGGTAACAAATCAACAGAGAAACACCATATCTAAACTACACTTAAGACCAATTGGACTTTGCCGATATCTACAGAACATTTCATCCAACAACTACAGAATCTATGTTCCTCTCATCAGCACATGGAACATTCTTCAATACAGACCACATGTTAGGTCACAAATCAAATCTGAACAAATTTTAAAAATTGAGATCATTTTAACTGTCTTTTCAGATCACAACAGATTAAAACTAGGAATAAATAACAAGCAAAACTCTGGAAACTATACAAATATGTGGAAATTAAACAACATACTCCTGAGCAACCTATGGGCCCAAGAAAAAACAGGAATTAAACAGGAAAACAAAAAATTTCTTCAGTCCAATGAAAATAAAGACATACCAAAACCTGTGAGATACTGCAAAAGCAGTACTGAGGAAAGTCTATTTATTTATTTATTTATTTATTTATTTATTTATTTATTTATTTATTTATTTATTTATTTTTGTGTGTGTGTGTGTGTGTGTGACTGGTAAGGGATCACAACCCTTGTTTTGGTGTCGCCTGCACCGTGCTCAGCCAGTGAGCGCACAAGACATCCCTATATAGGATCCAAACCCACGGCGGGAGCGCTGCTGCATTCCCAGTGCCACACTCTTCCGAGTGAGCCACGGGATTGGCCCCTGAGGAAAGTTTATTGCAGTTAATGCTTACATCAAAAATTATAGAAAGATTTCAATTAAATAACCTAATGCTACACTTTGACAAACTAGAAAAACAAGAACAATCAAATCCCAAAATAACTAGATGGAAAAAAATAATATCAGAACAGAAATAAATGAAATAGAGACCCAAAAATGATACAAAAGGTCAATGAAACAAAAAGTTGTTTTTTTAAAAAGAAATAAAAAATAGACAAACAACTAGCTAGGCTAACTAAAAAAAAAAAAAAAAAAGACAAAAAACTAGCTAGGCTAACTAAAAAAAAAAAAAAAAAAGAAAAAGAAAAGGAAGAGAGAAGACCCAAATAACAAAAATCAGAATTGAAAAAGGAGACCTTACCACCAATACCACAGAAATACTAAGAATTGTTACAGACTATTATAAAGAACTAAATGCCAACAAATTTGAAAACCTGGAGAAAATGGATAAATTTCTGAACACATACAAACTACCAAGACTGAACCAAGAAGACAGAAAATGTGAACAGACTAATAACAAGCAACGAGATTGAAGCAGTATCAGTAGTCTCCCAACAACAAAAATCCCAGGACCAGAAGGCTTTACTGCTGAATTCTACCAAACCTTTAAAGAGGAATTAATAGCAATTCTCTTTAACTCTTCCATAAAATTGAAACAGAAGCCATTTTCCCAAATTCAATCTATGAAGTGAGCATCATACTGATACCAAAACTAGACAAAGATTTAATAAAAAAAGAAAACTACAGACCAAGATTTTTGATGCACATAGTTGCAAATTCCTCAGTAAAATATTAGCAAACAGAATACAACAACACATCAAAAAGATTATAGACCATGATCAAGTGGGATTCATCCCAGGGATGCAAGGATGGTTAAACATATGCAAGTCAATGAAGTGATACACTACATCAACAAAATCAAGGACAAAACCATATGATTGTCTCAAAAGACACAGAAAAAGCACTTGACAAAATTCAACTCCTTTCCTGATAAAGACTGTCAGCCACTTAGGTATAGAAGGAAAGTATCTCAACACAAAAAGCCATATAGGACATTCCCACTGCCAATATCATCTGAAGAACAAGAGCAAGACAAGGATGCCCACTCTCACTACTCCTATTTAACACAGCATTACAAGTACTAGCCAGGGCAATCAGGCAAGAGAAAGAAATATAGAGCATCCAGATTGGAAAAGACAAATTCAAATTGTCCCTGTTTACAGATGACAAAAACCTATACATAGAAAAGCCTAGGCACTCTACAGAAAAATTTTTTGAGCTGATTAACAATTTCAGTAAAGTCACAGGATACACAATCAACACACAAAAATCAGTAGTGTTTTTATACTCCAATGGTGAAACTAACAGAAAAAGAAATCAAGGATGCAAGCCCATTTACAATAGTCATGAAAAAAATAAAATACATAGTTATAAATTTATCCAAGGAGGAGAAAGATCTCTGCATTGAGAACTACAAATCACTGCTGAAAGAAATTAAAGAGGATACAAAAAGATAGAAAGATGTTTCATGATCCTGGATTGGAAGAACTAACATTGTGAAATTGTCCATACAACCCAAAGTTATCTACAGATTCAATGCAATCCCCATGAAAATGCCAATGACATTCTTCATAGAAATAGAAAAATAGTCCTAACAGTCATGTGGAACAAAAAAACACCCCAAATAGCCAAAGCAATTCTGAGCAAATTAAAAAAAAAAAAAAGCCAGAGGCATTACACAACCTGACTTCAAGTTATACTACAAAGCTATAATAACCAAAACGGCATGGTACTGGTATAAAAACAGACACTCAAACCAACGGAACAGAATAAGGAACCCAGGAATCAACCCACAAACTTACAGCCAACTGATCTTTGACAAAGGCAACAAGAACGTATGTTGGGGAAAAGACTGCCTCTTCAATAAATGGTGCTGGGAAAATGGATATCCATATGCTGAAGAATGCAACTAGACCTATACTTCTCTCTATATACCCAAATCAACTAAAAATGGATTAAAGACTTAAGTATAAGACAAGTATAAGACCTGTAACTATAAAAGTCCTAGAAGAAAACAGGAGAAACACTTCAGGAAGTAGGACTGGGCAAAGACTTTATGAGTAAGACTCCAATAGCATAGGCAACAAAAGAAAAAATAAGCAAATGGGATTACATCAAACTATAAAGCTTCTGCACAGCAAAAGAAACAACAGAGTGAAAAGACAACCCACCTAATGAGGGAAAATATTTACAAACTATACATCCAACAAGGGATTAATATCCAGAATATGCAAGGAACTCAAGCAACTTAACAGTAAAAAAACCAGGTAACCTGATCAAAAAATGGTCAAACGCCTTTCTCAAAGGAAGATATACAAATGGCCAACAGACACATGAAAAAATGCTCAACATCACTAAGCATCAGGGAAATGCAAATTAGAACTACATCAAGATATCATCTCACCCCAGTTTGATTAACTATTACCAAAAAGACAGAGAATAAAAAATCCTGGCAAGGATTCAGAGAAAGAACCCTCCTACACTGTTGGTGGGACTGTAAATTAGTGCATCCATCATGGAAAACAGTATGGATTTTCCTCAAACAACTAGAATTGCCACAGGATACAGCAATTCCTCTGGTGGGTATATACACAAAAGAATGGAAATCATTATGTTGAAGGGATACATGCACTCCCATATTTATTACAGGTCTATTGGCAATAGTCAAGAGCTGGAACCAAACTAAATGTCCATCAACAGACCCTTGGAAAGGAAAATGTGGTACATATACACAATGGAATACTACTCTGCCATTAAAAAGAATGAAATTCTGCCATTCATAGCAGCATGAATGAACTTAGCAGGAAATTATGTTAAGTTAAATAAGCTAGGCACAGAAAGAGAAATACCACATATCCTTACTCACAAGTGGGAGCTAAAAATATAAGCAAATAAAGAAAAAAGGAAAGAAAGAAAGATATAACCATCACAATAATTTGTTGAACTTCCAAAAGGAGAAAACAGAACTGAGGCTACCTGAGGTGGGAAGCAGGGATGGGGAGAGGGGCTTAGTGAGGAATTGGTAAAGGGCCACAAAAATGATTACATTGTGTATTGTTGAATATACTAATTATCCTGATTTGAGCATCACATATTACAGACAGGTATTGATATTCAATGCTGTATCCCACAGATATGTACAACCAATTATGTTTCAATTAAAAATTATGTTTCAAAAAAATGTGACTACAAGAAAAAAACATTCAAAACAGGTATCAATGTAAGGAGGGAAATAAACTCAGAGTGTTTTTCTCTAACCCCGTACTGAAGGTGTTAGCTCTAAAACGGAGCCATTGTTTGGCAAAAATATGAGGCAAATAAACTGATCTGAATTTGGTGTCCTTCTACCTCTTTTTGTGCTCCTCTCCTTTCTTCTTCCCTTGTAATCCATATTCTCATGGTGTCCAGCCCTGCCCTTCATAGTGTTCCATGTAGACTTTGGCAGTGTCCAGGGCTTCAAAATGATACTTCCTCCCTCTTCCCCCATCTCTCACCCACCATCAAAATCATAATTCTGTAGTGCTGAGCTCTGAGGTGTTAGCTCTAGAATAAGCAATTCCTCACTAACTTGCTAATAATTCGTGATGACTCAACAAAGGGCCTGGCTGTAGAAGGCTACTCTGCAGGAGCTCTCTAGAGTTCCTCTAAATGCTCCATGGGCCTCCTCACCCCCACCTCTCCTGGTAATGCCAGCACCATTCAGAAAACAGAGACTGAGGGCTCATGAAGCAAATCCGGGCCAAACTCAGAGCTAAGAGTCAGCTCTATCAAACCTAGTGTGACGGTTATCCTGACCAATACACCTAGGTATGGAAGCTGCAAATGTTAGGAAATGGATAAACATTCCTGTGAGAGTGACAAAAGACCAGCTAAGCTATGCATGTCTAAGGCCATTAATTTCTTTGGTGTCTCTCATTATAAATGGTACAAAGTGAAAACTGACTGCAGCATTATCCACTCCTCAGATTCAAAAGTTGTCTTCACAGAAGAAAAAGTACCCAAGAACAAGCCATATTGATTTTTTCATCCTGAGTATTCAGAGGACATGGAAATAAAACGATCATAGATAAATCATAATATTAGAAAAATACTTTCTGTAGCTCAAAACCCAAAAGCACTCTGAATGTCATCATAATTCTGTAAAGTCTACCAGGTCTTCAGAGGGGATTATCCTGGGATTTGGGGGAGGGAGTCACAGTATAGTTACTGACAGCCCCAGGAAGTCACTCCTTAGCAAACAATATTAGACAAACCACTCCAATATTTTGTAAGCAGATAACAATCAGAAAGAGAATGGAAAATATTTTTTTAAAGGGCATATTGGAAGATGAAATGGTTCTTGTTAACATTTTTAAAAACATTGTCAGGAGGCTTCTCCCTAGAATTCAGAATGAAACCTAGATACCTAAAGTCTATTTGTTTTTTAAGCTTCAGTTACAGACTTTAGAGACTATCTTTGAGAACTAAATCCAAAGTAAATCCAGGAGGAGGATTATACAGGAAATATACAGATGTTTGGAATGAACATTTTTTTATCCTTAGAAGTAATTATGTGCATGAAAGAGGATTGACTAGCAACTGGAAATGGATTTGGCCCTATTATTAAAGCTATCTGTGTAATATTTTCATTTCCTTTTGTAATGTGCATTTGTGTGTGTATGTGTTTAATGAAAACTAATATACTGTGAAGTGAATAGAAACTTTAACGAGTTTAGGTGACTTTATTTTCCTTTGTAAGAAAGTCATGGTTGCCCAATTCTCACTGCAACCTTCCATTCTGAGATATGATTAAATAAACATTTAACAGAAACTACCATTAGGAAACACTATATACGTTTTCTACTGCTCCTTTTGAGAAAAGAGGAGTTAGATTGTGAAGAAGGTAAGAACATACCACACCAAAATATGCTACTTTGGCATATTGATTATTCTGAGCTGAAGGCCACTGAGAAACAGAAGATGCATGAGTAACTCTCAGCTTTCCTCCTTTCTACCTTAAAGCAGGGCATACATTTCCCATGAGAAAGGTGAATCAGGAGGTGAAAGGTGAACTTGTAAGACAACGAATGTATTTTGTTTTAAGGCACGAGTTTGTGTTAATTTGAAGTAGCAGCAATAGTAAATTAATGCATGACAGAGGCAAATAAAGCTAGGGGAAAATAGAAACTCTGAGGAAAAAAACAAAATTAAAACACATGATAGACATGATCTAATTATGAAACAAATTAAAAATGAAGCTATTTGTTAATAAAAGTATCTATGACCTTAAAGTTAGTACAAAAGAGTATCCTTTGATCTTAAAGCTAATAACATTTTCCTTCGAATAGGCCAGAGGTTATTACTTACATATTTCCATCTGAAAAGAAGGAAGTATAATCTTGGCAGAATAAATTGGTCTGGCACTGAACAAAATTTACTATCATAATAATATAAATACTGTATATTACCATTCAACTTTTGGAGTTAACAGATGGAAAAATACAAAAGACTTGGTTGTTTGTATGACAAATGCAAATTTCAGCATCCTTGACAGTGAAAATTCAAAGGTTAGTTGACAGGTGGTAGAATATGGAAGGGGGATGAAAAGTAAAAAAAAAAAAGGCACATTCATACCATTATCTAAAAAACTGGGTAGTTAGAGATAGTTGAAAGTTGATGGAAGAAGAAATAGAGAATTATGACTATATATTACAGCTATAAAGATATATAGTGGAAGACTAAAAATAATATCAATATCAAACATATGAAGAGGAGAGAAGAAAAGACGGGGATAATGTGAGTGAGCTAAACCTTCATTTTTGATATTAAGTCCCACACAAACATGGAAAGTAAACAAGGGAATACTACAATTTTTTTACAATTTTCAAGTATACAGTATACTATTATTAACTGTTGTCACCATGTTGTACAATAAATCTTTTAAATTTATTCCTCCCAACTGAAATTTTTTATCCTTTGACCAACACCTACCCAACCCCGCCATACCCCCAGCTGCTGGTAACCACCATTCTACAGTCTGAGTCTATGAGTTTGACTTCTTTAGATTCCACACATAAGTGAGATCATGCTGTGTTTTTCTTACTGTTTCTGGCTATTTCACTTGACATAATGTCCTTCAGGTTCATACAAGTTGTCAGAAATGACAAGATCTTTTTTGAGGCTGAATAGTATTTCATTTTGTATATATACCACATTTTCTTTATTCATCCACTGATGGACACTTAGGTTGATTCCATATCTTGGTTATTGTTAATAGTGTTGCAGTAAACATGGGAGTGTATATATCTCTTTGACATACTGATATTGTATCATTTGGATATATACCCAGAAGTGGGATTGCAGGACAGTACAGTAGGTCTATTTTTAAGTTTTAAAGGAAACTTCATACTGTTTTCCATAATGGCTATACAAATTACCAACAGTGTACAAGGGTTCTCTTTTCCTCACATCCTCACCAACACCTATCTTCTATCTTTTTGATAATAGCCATTCTAATAGGTGCGAGGTGATATCTCATTGTAGTTTTAATTTTCATTTCTCCGATGATTAGTGATGTTGAGCATTTTTTTATATACCTGTTGGCCATCTGTATGTCTTCTTTTGAGAAATGTCTACTCAGGTTTTTTGCTCATTTTTAAGTCAGGTTATTTGTTTTCTTGCTATTGAGTTGAGTTCCTTATATATTTTAGATATTAACCCCTTATCCAATGTATGGTTTGTAAATATTTTCTCCCATTCCATAAGTTGTCTCTTCACTCTTTTGATTGTTTCTTTTGCTGTTCAGAAGCTTTTTAGTTTGATGTAATCCCATTTATCTATTTTTGCTTTTGTTGCCTATACTTTGGGGGTCATACCTAGAAAATCATTGCCCAGACCAATGTCATGGAGCTTTCCACCTATGTTTTCTTCTAGCGGCTTCATAGTTTAAAGTCTTACATGTAAGTTTTTAATTGATTTCGAGTTGATTTTTGTATGTGGTGTGAGATGAGGGTCTAATTTCATTCTTCTGTGTGGGGATATCCAGTTTTCCCAACACACAACTCTTTTTATAGGCCAGCATTATCCTGATACCCAAATCAGACAGTCATTACAAGAAAAAGAGTATAAAAATTTAAATAAAATGTTATGAAATTAAATCTAGCAATATTCAAAAAATATAATACACACTGACAAGTGGGGTTTGTTCTAGGAATGCAAGGTTAGTTTAACATTTAAAAATCAATTGATGTAATTCATCAAATTAAAGTAGAAAAAGCATATAATCATTATAACAGATGCTGAATAAGCATTTGACAAAATTCAAAAGCCATCATAATAAAAAAAAAATCATCAAAGTGATATCTATGGAAAACTTAAAGCTAATGTATTTAATAGTGAAAAACTGAATCCTTTCTCCTATAATTTAGAACAAAGTAAAAATGTCCCTCTCACCACCTATGTTCAATATAGCCAGCACAAAATAGGGCAAGAAAAAATAAACAGCATACAGATTGGAAAGAAAAAACTCTCTCTTTTTTTCCCCTCACAAACATGGCTGCCTACATAGAAAATCCAAAATAATCTACAAAATGGCTATTAAGTGAGAATTTAGGAAAGTCACAGGACAGTAGGTTAATATACAAAAATTAATTACAAAAAGGAAAAAACATTGTCATTTAGAATAAAGATAAACACATAAATCATTGACAGAATAAAGTTCATAACTAGACCAAAACAGTTACTTGATTTTTTACAGAAGTGACAAGATTTGTTTCTTTGGGAGATTCAATAGGAAAAGGTGCTGCAAGAATTCATATAGGAAAAAAAAAAGAAGCTTTACCCTTTCCTTAAATTCACAAAAGTTAACTTGAAATACATGAACAATGTAAATATAAAAACAATGCTATTCAAATTCTAGAAGAAAACAGAAAAAAATATTTATGGAGTTGGAGTTTATAAACATTTCATAGATAATAGAAAAATAACACTAATCATTAAAAAAAAATTGATAAATTGGACTTTATCAATATTAAAACCTTTTGCTCTTCAAAAAAGTCTATTAAGAAATTTAAAGAGTAAGCCACAGATTGGTAGAAAATATTCACCATACATATATCCAAAAAAAGGCCTGTATCCAAAATATACAGAGAACCCTTACCACCAAAAAGAAATTAAAAATAAAACACTAAAAATAAGCAAAAAATGTAAATAGATACTTCACAAAATAAGATATATTAATGACCAATAACTACATGAAAAGATCTTCATCATCGTTAGTCATGAGGGAAACGTAAATGGAAACCACAATGAAATGCCACTTCATGCCTGTTAGAATGGCTAAAACTAGAAAGACTGACAATACAAAATGTTGGTAAGAATACAAAGTAACTGGAACACTCAAATACTGGAATTTAAAATAGCATGGCCACTTTGGAAACTATTTGGCCATTTCTTGTCATGTTGCACACATACTTACCATACAATACAGTAATCTCATTTCCAGGTATTTACCCAAGGGAAATGAAAACATGTCCACACAAAGAATTGTATATGAATACTTATAGCAGCTTTATTAATAAAAGTGCACAACTAAAAACAACCCAAATGCTCATTTAAATGAATTATTCTAAATACAAGATAAATTATTCTAAATCCATGAAATGAAGTACTATTTAGCAATAAAATTAAACTGTGGATGCATGTATTAACACAGGTGAATTTTGAAAATATGTTGAGTAAAAGAAACCACATTATTCTAAATCCATGAAATGAAGTACTATTTAGCAATAAAATGAAACTGTGGATGCATGTATTAACACAGGTGAATTTTGAAAATATGTTGAGTAAAAGAAACCAGAGTCAAAAGATTATATACACTGTATATTTTTATTTATATAAATTTCTAGAACAGGCAAAAATTACTGTACATGACAGAAAGCAGATCATTAATTGCCTGAAGTCAGGGATGGAGAGGATTGAATGTTACTGGTTACATAGGTGAATCCATTTATCAAAATGCATTGAACTGTGTGCATACAGTAGTTACATTTGTATAAATTATACCTCAATAAAGTTTATTTTTAAATTTGAAAAAATTCTACCTTTAAAAAACAAATTGTTATAGAATTATGATTTGAAGCCTGTATTATGAAAAACAGTAAGTACCACAGATGCCCTATACTAAGTAGGTTAAGCTTTTTCTATGCTGTTTCACCTTTTCTATAACATGTTCCTTTCTCTCTCTCTCCCAGCCTCCGAAAATGACTGTAACATTCTTTCCAAAGAACATAAGAATAACAGTAGAAGTAATAATATCTGACTTTTGATTAGTGAGTACAGTTTACTAAGCCTATATAGTATCATGTCCTATTTTTATGAACCCTTTAAGGTGGATATTTATTATTTTACATTTACAGATGAGAAACTAAAGCTCAGAGGATATGATATCTTTGCCTTATCTATGTCTCAGCTCAAATGACATCTTCTCAGAGAGGTCCTTCCTGACCACCCTTCCTAAAACAGTACTTATCTATTACCTTATGGGCTTTATTTTTTCAAATACTTACCACTAAACTGACATGAGTAAAAAACCTTTATCTGAAGTTGTAGACAGGGTCAAGGCTGAAACCCAGATTTTCAAATTCAGAGCCTATTTTATTCTGTATTCTAAAGCAAACTCCCATCTGCTGCCCAAACATATCCCAAGTTCTAGTTATCCCTTTCTCTTGATCCTATGCCTGTTTCATTATTTTCTCTGAATAAGCCAAGCAGAAATTATAGTTTTGGATAGTGATATCAATATGGGACAAGCTGGTTCCAGCTCAGAACAGCATTAACTCTCAAAATTATTTTTTTAAAAAGCAAACTATACCCTATTTTCTATAGGCTATAATACAGAAAATCCAAGGAATACAACATATAACTACTCAAACTAAAAAGCAATACCAAAAGCCTATATGTGAAGCCTCTGTCTTATATAGTGCCTGACAACTAGTGGACTCAAATATTTGTTATTTATATAATTTAGGTCACATCCTCTCTCCCAATCCCACAAAATTATTTCTAACTTAAAACTGTCACTGCAATTTCCAGTTTACAATTGTTTCCTGAAGATATTGGTGTGTTTTTAATCTCATAACTTTCTGTTTCTAAGTCATAAAGTAAGGTAAGACTAGTAAATAAAGTCTAGTCTTTACTATAGTACAGAGTTCAGTTCCACCTAACTCATACCCTTTATGGTATTGAGGTTTCCCCAGATAAATAAAGCGTCCCACAAAGAAGAGACATAAACAACTATATTTTGACCAGGATGACTAATGAAATATGCTGCAGAGCACCAGAGGAGTGACAAAATCCTTGTGGAGCATGTAAGACTGGGATAGTACCATAGAGGGCACAGCGAGAAATCTTGCCGCTGCTTCACTGTCTCCCCTAAGGGACTGGCTCAGAGTCAGGTAGAGAGAAGGTAAGCTGGAAAAATCCAAGCTGCTTCCACTACCATCACAAATGCCAGCAATCTCTGCCACAAGAGAGTCCCCCAGTCCCCATAATCAATTTGGAGAGTAGCTGTGATTTTGTGCAGTGGCACAGCCTCATAGTAGAAGCCCAGGTAGAGCAACCCCCAGCTTTCCAACCTATGCAGCTACAGCACAGTAGTGTCTTGAAACCAAACCCACTGCTAGAGTGCATCCCTCCCTGGGGATTAGTGGAAACTGACTCCCTCCAACCTGAGGCCCACCTTTATTCCACCATGTTCACTCAGGCACTGGCAGGACCATGACCCCAGCTGCCTGGAGTCTAGGCCATTCAGAAAGACTGAGACCCCAAAGTCTGAACCCATGCAGCTTCCCCTTCCCCCTCCAGCTCCCAGGAGAACAGACAGACTTGCTCAGTGTGGACACCACCAATAAGCACAGATTGCCACATTTGCATGCACCTGCTCTGCACAGCCTCCTGGCCTGCTGAGCTCACAGGTGCCCACGGCAGCCTAACAGATAGTCTGATGGTATCTCTGCCTCCCTCCAGCAGCACTCCACAGAGCTTCTGGGCTCTGCTACACTAGTGCACACCTGCTCCCAGACCAGGCAGTAGATTAGATTTGCCTCTCTACAGCAGGACTTCACAGAGCTGCCAGGTCTGGCTGCACACTTCCAGGCTTGCTCCAGACTCAACAGTTGATCTGGAGGATCTTCACAGAGGTGCCTGGCCCTGCTGCACTAGTGTACACCTGTTCCTTGACTAGAGTGATCAGGCAGCGGCTTTGCCTCCCCATGGCAGGCTTTTACAGAGCTTCCAGGCCTGGCTGCACCAGTGCATGCCTATCCTTTGCTTGACAGCAGACCAGGCGGCAGATTTGCCTCCACCCAGTGGGCCTCATCAGAGCTGCTGGGCCCTGCTGAACCCTTGTAGGCCTGCTCTGGGTTCAACAGCTAATCCAGCAGCCCTCCATGGAACTGCTAGGCCCTGCTGCACCTGTGCATGCCTACTCCCTCTTTGACAGAGCATTTGGGCAGTGATTTTGCCTTCTCTGGTAGACCTCCATAGAGTCAACTGGCCCTGCTACACCAGCACATACCAGCTCCTGGCCAGGCAGTGGTATCCACTCCTCTGACAAACCTTCACAGATCCACGCCTTCACAGAGCCACTTAACACCCCTGCCCTGCATTCAGGCACACCTGTTTCCAGCCCCAAAGCTGGTCAGGTAGTACACCACTGGGAGAGACAACCTCAGAGCTATGTGCCCACTCCTGGCCTGACAGCTGGTCTGGCAGTCAATCTACACCTCAGAGAGACAATGAAACAGCCAGTTGGCCCTTTGTGTCTGTACACACCTGGCCAACAACCAGCCCAGAACCTTCACAGATCCACTTAACACCCTGCCCTGCATTCAGGCACACCTGTTTCCAGCCCCAAAGCTAGTCAGGTAGTACACCACTGGGAGAGACAACCTCAGAGCTATGTGCCCACTCCTGGCCTGACAGCTGGTCTGGCAGTCAATCTACACCTCAGAGGGACAATGAAACAGCCAGTTGGCCCTTTGTGTCTGTACACACCTGGCCAACAACCAGCCCAGAGTCTCTGACCCAGCAAAACAGAGCCAATATTAGCACAAACTCTTGCAGTATAGGCCACTGAGGCATTTGAAGACATTACTGTAGAGGATTACAACCTAAGAAACTGAACAGAGACTACTGTTCTCTGAACAGATACTACTGAGCCCACACAAAACCAAAGCCAATGTACCATATCTGTCAGACACCCTAGGGCCCACATACAGGAAAAATTCTTTTCTACATAATCTACTCCATAAAACTGGGAAAAGTAACTGCCCCATTAGATGTGCAGATATCAATGTAAAAAAACAATGTATCAATGTTTTTTTGTTTTATGTATGAAACATAAAAAAGCAAGAAAACATGACACCCAAAGGAACACAATAATTCTCAAGTAACAGATCCTAAATAAAAGGACAATTATGAAGTGTCTGTAGACAAATTTCAAATAATGATCTTAAGGAAACTTAACAAGATACAAGAGAACATAGACAAATAATTCAGTGAAATCAGGAAAACAATTCATGATCTGAATGAGAAATTTAACAGAGATATCATAAAAAAGAGTCAAATAGAAATCTTGGAGCTTAAGAAATCAATGAAGGAAATAAAAAATACAATTGAGAGCTTCAACAACAGAATAGATCAAGCAGAAAAGAGAATTTCTAAACGTGAAGACCTTTTGAAATTGCCCAGTTAGACAAGAAGAAAAAGAAGAAGGAGAAGGAGAAGAAGAAGAATTAAAAAGGATGAAGAAAGCCTACAAGACTTATGGGACACCATTAAATGAACAAATATTCAAATAGTAGGTGCTCCTGATGGAGAAGAGATGGAGGAAGGCACAGAAACTTTATTTAACAAAATAATAGCTAGAAAGTTCCTGAGTATTAGGAGCAATATGGAAATTCGGATTTAGGAACCTCAAAGGTACTCAATTAGACTCAGCACAAAA
>NW_007727119.1:8350-13561 GCF_000696425.1 Galeopterus variegatus | reverse complement strand
TAAAAAGGATGAAGAAAGCCTACAAGACTTATGGGACACCATTAAATGAACAAATATTCAAATAGTAGGTGCTCCTGATGGAGAAGAGATGGAGGAAGGCACAGAAACTTTATTTAACAAAATAATAGCTAGAAAGTTCCTGAGTATTAGGAGCAATATGGAAATTCAGATTTAGGAACCTCAAAGGTACTCAATTAGACTCAGCACAAAAAGATCCTTTCTGAATCACATCATAATCAAATTGTCAAAAGTCAAGGACAAAGAAAGAATTCTAAAAGCTGCAAGAGAAAAGCATCAAGTCACAGATAAGGAAATACTCATTAGATAATCAGCAGACTTCTTAACAGAAACCTTGCAGGCCAGGAGAGAATTGGGTGATATGCTCAAAGTGCTAAAAGAAAAAAAAAGTCAGCCAAGAATGCCTTATCCAGCAAAGCCATCCTACAGAGATGAGGGAAGAATAAAGACCTTCTCAGACAATCAAAAGCTGAGGAAATTCATCACTACTAGACCAGTCTTGCAAAAAATGCTTAAGGGAAGTGCTACATCTGGAAATGAAAAGATGATAATTACTATCATGAAAACTTTAAAAAGTACAAAACTCATCCATAGAGGTAAATTCATAATTCAAACTCAGAATACTCTAGTGAGGTAATGGACTGTGTAAATCATTCAATCCTCTTCCATGAAGGAATAAAGTCAAAATAGTCAAAAAAATAGGAATTTATTATAAATTAAACTCTCCAATTGAAAGATATAGAGACTCACTTTATTAAACGCAAACATAGACTGAAAGTAAAGGGCTGGAAAAAGATATTCAATTCAAATGAAAACCAAAAAAGCAGGCAGGAGTAGCCATACTTATATCAGATAAAAATAGACTTTAGATAAAAAACAATAAAAACAGACAAAGTAGGTCAATATATAATGATAAAGAGATCAATTCAACAAGAGGATATAACAAATGTTAATATTTACACACCCAACAACAGAGCACCCATATATATAAAACAAACATTAGACCTAAGAGGAGAGATAGATTGCAATTGAATAACAGTAGCGGACTTTAACACCTCACTTTGAGAACTGGATAGATCATCTAGACAGAAAATAAACAAACGTCTGACTTAAATTGTACCATAGACCAAATGGACCTTGCAGACATTCACAGAACATTCCACCCAACAGCTGCAGAATACACATTCTTCTCAACTGCACAGGGAACATTCTTCAGGATAAATCATATGTTAGGCCACAAAACAAGTCTACACAATTTTTAAAAGATAGAGATCATACTAAATATCTATTCTGACCACAATCGTATAAAACCAATTATACCAAATGGTATAAAATCAATGACAGGAAAAACTTTGGAAATTTTACAAATACATTGAAATTAGACAACATGCCCTTAAACAATCAATGGATTAATGAAGAAATTAAAAGGGAAATTAAAAAATTCCTTGAGATAAATGAGGATGGAAACACATTATACCAACACCTATGAGATATAGCAAAATCAGTTCTAAGAGGAAAGTTTATAGCAACAAATGTCCATATCAAAAGATAAGGAAGATTTCTAATGAACAACAACAAACTAAACCCAAAATTGGCAAAAGAAAAGAAATAATAAAGCTCAGAGCAGAAATAAATGAAATAGAAACTAAATAAGCAATGGAAAAGATCAGTGAAACAAAAGGTTGGTTTTCCAAAAAGACAAAAGGTTTGATTTATAAACCTTTAGCTAGATTAAGCAAGAACAAAGGAGAGAAGACTCAAATAAATAAAATCAGAAATGATGAAAGAAACATTACAACTGATAACACAGAAATACAAAGGATAATAAGAGTCTATTTTGAAGAACTATATGCCAACAAATTTGATAACATATAAGAAATACATAAACTTCTGGACAAATACAATCCACCAAGATTAAATTATGAAGAAATAGAAAATCTAAACAGACCAATAACAAGTGAGGAATCTGAATCAGTAATTCAAAGTCTTCAAAAGAAAAGCCCAGGACTTGATGGCTTCACTGCTGAATTCTACCAAACATTTAAAGAAGAACTAATACCAATTCTCTTCAAATTATTTCAAAAAATTTAAAAGGAAGGAATACTTTCCAACTCTTTTTATGAAGCCAGCATTGCTCTGTTTCCAAAACCAGGCAACACAACAAAAAAAGAAAATTCCAGGCCAATATCCCTGATGAACTTAGATACAAAAATTCTCAACAAGATACTAGCAAACAGAATCCAACAGCATATTAAAAATATCACTCATTGTGATCAAGTGGGATTTATGCCAGGGATATAAGGATGGTTTAACACACACAAATCAATAAATGTGATATACCACATTAACAGAAAGATAAAAACTGTAAGATCATTTCAATTGACACAGAAAATGCATTTGACAACATTCAACATTCCTTCATGATGAAAACTCCTAACAAACTAGGTATAGAGGTATGTATCTAAATACAATAAAGGCCATGTATGACAAACTCACAGTCAATTCAAACTGATCAGGAACAAGACAAGGATGCCCACTTTCACCACTTTTATAGTACTGGAAGTCCTAGCCAGAGCAATTAGACAAGAGAAAAAAATAAAAGGCATCCAAATAAAAGGAGGAAGTCAAAACTGTTCCTCTTTGAAGATTACATGATCTTATATATATAGAAAGCCCTAAAAGACGCCACCAAAAAACTGTTAGAACTAATAAATGAATTCAGTAAAGTCGCAGGACAAAGATCAACATAGAAAAGGCAGCATTTCGGGCCAGCCCGGTGGCGCACTGCTACAGTGCGCCGCTTGGGAGTGCGGCGGCGCTCCCGCCGAGGGTTCGGATCCCACATACAGACCGGCCGCTCACTGGCTGAGCAAGGTGCGGGCGCAACACCGAGGGTTGCAATCCCGTTGCTGGTCCCGGTCCTGTACGGGCGCGACACTGAGGGTTGCGATCCATTGCTGGACACGAAAAAAGACAAAAAGGAAAAAAAAAAAAAAGAAAAGGCAGCATTTCTGTATACTAAGAGTGAGCTGTTTGAAAAAGAAATCAAGAAAACAATTTCTTTTTCAATAATTACAAAAAATTAAGATATCTAGGAATAAACTTAAGAAAGGAAGTGAAAGACCTCTACAATGAAAACTATAAAACTTTGAAAAAATAAATGGAAGAGGACATAAATAAATGGAAAGATATCCCATGTTCATAAATTGGAAGAATTAATATTGTTAAAATGGTCGTTCTACCCAAAGTGATCTACAGATTTAATGCAATTCCTATCAAAATACTAATGACATTTTTCACTGAAATAGAAAATTCATATGGAACCAAAAAAGACACTGAATAGCCAAAGCAATCCTGAGAAACACAAAGTTGGAGGCATCACACTACCTGACTTCAAATTATACTACAAAGCCATAGTAACAAAAACTACATGGTACTGGTGTAAAAACAGACACATAGACCAATGGGACAGAATAGATAGCCCAGAATAAAACTCATGCACCTACTGATCTTTGACAAAGGTGCCAAGAATACATATTGGAGAAAAAAGTCTCTTCAATAAATAATGCTGGGAAAACTGGATATCTGCATGCAGAAGAATGAGACTAGACCCCTACCTCTCACCAAATACAAAAATGAACTCCAAATGGATTAAAGATTTAAATGTAAAATTAAAAACCATGAAACTACTAGAGGAAACATAGGGGAAATGGGGCTTGATATTGGTATTGTCTTGACAGTATGATTGAGAGAATGGAGTGAGATGTTATGCACAGAGTGTTTATAGCACAGTGCCTGATACAAAGTAGATACTCGACAAATGGGTGAATTAGAGTATAGGCTACACTGCTGCAATGCAGACCACAAAACACAGGGGGTCAGACAGTGGCTGTGTTTCTTTCACTTAATGATCCCAAATTGGTCGGCAGGCTCTGTTTAGTGAGATCGTCCTGGGACCCAGATTGTTGCTTCTGCCATTCTTTGGGTCAAGGATGCCACCACAATTGTAGCCATTATCTAGATGTGAAAAGAGAGAGTCCTAAGCAAGCAGGTATATTCTTAAGGAGAAGACGCTGAAGTTGCACTCAACATTTCTACTCTCATCCCATTGGCAAAACTTAGTCTTCCATACGCCCTATATAACTGCAAGGAATGCTGAGAAATAAAGTTGGACAGTCTACGAAATCAGCCAAAACTCAGGTGTTTTCTTACTAAAATTAAGAAAGCTTAACAGTCTCTGCCATTGTAAGCTTGTTTTATTGCAGCAAACAGATCGTGAAGGGGAAGATGTTAGAATAAGGGAGGGATACCAGAAAGTAGGTGAGTGTTTTGAATGGTGATGAAAATTCAGCAATGAATAATTCCAGAGCTAACAATATTCAGAAATCTATGCATTTAGTCGACATCTGTTAGTTGTGGATCCTGATATCTTCAACTAACAGATTCACTGGCATTTGGTTCCTGAGCCCCTTTTGAACAATACAAAGAAGCAGCTGGTTGGGTCTGATAATAGGGTGTTGTGTTGACCATGATTTGAGGAGAGTCCAGGGATCTCAGCCTTCGCTTAACGTTTTACACAATGAATTCAGCATTGGCTTCCTTGTTAGATCTTTATTCACTCCTGAGCAACTATCTACTTGACTAGTGTCAAAACTTCCTCCCTTGGTCTCCTAGCACCCTCCACTAGGAAGCTGGGCCTTGTCTCCTTATATTCCCAGCTGCTGGCTAGAGGTCTTGCTACAAAATAAATTCAGAACCTAAGACCACAATGTTGCTGTCCACCTGAGTTTTACTACTCCCTGGTTTTGCACTCTCACTTCCTATCAAATAAAACAAACTTGGGTATTAATGCCAGCTGGAAGCAAGCTTATTATGCCTTTTTAACTTGCCATATTAGACTGCTGACTATCAGTCTAGTAGGATTCAGTGTGCTTGAAATGAGGTAAACAAGGAGACTTCAGACTGGCAAAGCCACTAATCCTGTTACTGACTTCATTTCCCTACCAGTCTCTGCACACTAAGACCTCAGAATGCCTTTCGGTTACACTTGTCTGAGTTGTGACTAGAATATTCAGGAAGATTCAGGAAAGAAGAGTCAGGGGTTCCTTAAGGGCAGAATGCCAGTTCCTTTAGAAGAAACTTAGCAATGTAGTGACTCTAGGACTGGGGTAAACTTGGCTTGATACCAAGTTC
>NW_007727119.1:0-8266 GCF_000696425.1 Galeopterus variegatus | reverse complement strand
AAAGAAGAGTCAGGGGTTCCTTAAGGGCAGAATGCCAGTTCCTTTAGAAGAAACTTAGCAATGTAGTGACTCTAGGACTGGGGTAAACTTGGCTTGATACCAAGTTCTATAACAAGAAGAAATTATATGTCTTATTCATCTAATATTTACAATGCCTATCACAGAATTTAGCACCTACTAGGAGCCAACATTTGCTGATTAGATGAATGAGGTACTAAGCAGGTATATGAGTACAAAGATGGGAGAAGTCTGGTCATGAAAACCAAGACTGCAAATACAGCAAATATTCTTTATCTCCCAGTGTCTCCTTATAAGAGAATCTACCCACACCACTGAGTCTTGCCCTACATCTAGGCCCAGCAGCAGGATCTGCTACATAATTTATGGGGCTCTGTGCAGAGTGAAAACATGGTCCCTCCTGTTCAAAAATTAAGTTTCATGATAGTGACAGTAGAACATTAAATCAAGTGTGCAGAGCCTTTAAGAGCCCAGAAACCTGTGCAATTGCACAAGTCACATGCCCATGAAGTGCTTGTCCAACAGCCCTGTTTACCCAAGTAAACCCTGCTCCTCAGTCTGAGCTGATCCAAGCCAGTTCCTCTCTGGAGAACTGGATCTAAGTCAGAGAAATTTAGTCAGTTAGATGGGGATGGCCTTAGAGCTGGTGGCCATTTTCAACCATGTGCATACAGTTCCATAAACAGAAAAAGCCAGATCGAAGGAAAGCTGAAGAATGTAGCAGCATTAGATGAGATAATCAAGGTACCACATGATCACAGAGAGAGTCAGAGGCAGAGAGTAGCGGTCTGATGAGTTCTCAGGAGGCCCCATTGTACAGACCACTTTCCTGTTCTCTTGAGGCCCAACTGTACTTCTAGCAGTCCCCTGTACCCTTCTAATAAACTGATAACTTGAGTTAATTGGAGTAGTGGTTTTGGTAGGGTTTTTCCTTTTTTTCTTTTTTTGCTTTATGTTTTTTACTTTCACCCTAAAAATTCTTGACAAAGCCAGGAAGATGTACTAAGCCAACAGTGTGGCATCCTAAAGAACTGGATTGCAGTTTCTTAATCTTTTCTGCCTATCTGCCTGTGGTAGAAATATTAATAAAGCTGGGATCACAGATGGCAGTCAAGTGGCCCAGGCAGAGGGGAGAAAAGGGCTACAGAGCCTGAGAGAAAAATGGTTCAGTAGAAGTCCCTTTGCTGTTGTCATGTGAGCTAGTAGCTGACCAGTTAATCAAAAGAGGGGATTAGGTAGAGAATCATAAAAAATAAGACATGTTAAATATTTTATGAATTTAAAACACTTAAATGGATATTTGCTCACCAAATTTTGTAATAGGGACCAAGGTTTTTTGTTTGTTTGTTTTTTATGAGTACATTAAAAAGAGTTCAGAATAACTTTTCTTCTACCTTCCACTCATAATACAGCATCTGTGATTTCTAGTTCTGATTTCTCCAAATTGTGTTGAGAATTTAAAGATTCTTGCAAAATGAAATGAGTGTAAATTTTTTCTAGATTTTTTATGTTTACCAGTCTTTTATAGTTGTCTCGTGAGCAACCAATTTTGGCAGAACATTTTTAATGACTTATTGAGTCTTCATCCATGTAACTTACTTTTTTTAACAAATTATTTACATAGAGTTAAATTTGCCAGTTTTAAGTGGACGACTCAATGAATTCTGACAAATGCATGCACCTATTTAACCACTAGCACAATCAAGGTATGGAACATTTTCATCACACCTCAAATTTCCATTGTACCATTTTACACTCAATCCCTTCCCCCCTGACCCAGCCTTGGAAACTACTGATTTGCTTTCTACCACTCGAGCTTTGTTTTTTCTAGAATTTCATATAAATGGAATCATATAGTACATAGTCTTTTGTGCCTGCTTTTTCCGTTTAGCATAATGCTTTTTACATTTATCTATGTTATTGCATGCATTGATAATTCATTCCTGTTTATTACCGAGAGTAGTATTCCAGTGTATGAATTTAGAACAGTTATTTTATACAGTCACTTGTTGATAAACATTTAGACTGTTTTCAGTTTGGGGCTACTACAAGCAAAGCTACTACGAATATTTATGGATAAATCCTTTCTTGGACATATACTTTCATATTATGAAAAGTAAAGTGGCTAGGTTGTATGGTATATTTTTAAAAGCCGTTGTGTCATTTTGCATTCCCACTAGCAATGAGTAAGAGTTCCAGTTGCTCCACACCCTCACAATACTTGCTAATTTTATTTTAGCCATTCTAATGAAAGGGTGGTGGTATCTCATGCAGTTTTAATCTGTATTACCTTGATGACTAATGATATTATGCATCTTTTCATATATATCTTCTTCAATATATGTATATATCCTTTGATGAAGTATCCGTTCAAATCCTTCGACATTTCCTTGGTTTTTACTGGTATGGATTTAGTGCATTTATAGAGAAATGGGTTTTAATGGAAACTAGACCTCTCAGAAAAGGACATTTTGGCTTACTAGAAAGGACATGACTTGATTTAGTGCCATAGTTCCATCTGTGGTTCTGTCACTTACAGGCTGTGTGACTTGGGCATGTTATTCAATATCTTTGAGATGCCATATCTAGCAGATGGGGAACATAATTATACCCTTTTTATTCAGTTATTTCAAGGATCAAACCAGACAGCTGATATACTCATATGACATCTAGCACTGGCATTGAAGAGGCATTCAATAAACAATTGTGTTTGTAAGTATGATTATATATTATGATTGTACATTACTTTTCTCTCTCTCTCTCCCCATTTCCCCATTTCTCTCTTTGTTTTTTCTAAAATATTTTTAATAAGAACTACTTCATCAGGGGAAAGTGCCAACACAGTCCCCCTCTACCACAAATTATGCAGTCAAGTTTCACACTTTGGGGAACTAGCAGGGGTAGGCACATCTGGAGTGCAATGGATGAGCCTCACCCTGGAAAAACCACCTTTGTGATCATGGTATCTCCCCTACCAGGTAAGTATCTGTCAATTGTTTTAATTGCAGAACGTACAAGTCATGGGAAATTTGGCCTCTCAAAAAAAACATAAAACAACACTTTTATTTTTGTATTCATATTTCTTTGGTTATATAATTCTGTCAATTGTTTTAATTGCAGAACGTACAAGTCATGGGAAATTTGGCCTCTCAAAAAAAAACATAAAATAACACTTTTATTTTTGTATTCATATTTCTTTGGTTATATAATATTGAAATTACATTATTACAAGTACAAGAGCTTGGAGAAGCACTCTGGGAGAGCAGATAGGTAGAGTATACAAGAGAACAGCCTCTCTAGCCTTGAATCTCCAGAACTGTGGGTTTCAATGGATATGTCTATCAAGGGAATGGAGAGTTTGGTTAAGCTGGTCTGTGGGTGAACAGGAGGTGGGTTAAAAAATCATCTACTAGATAAAGAACAAGTGAGATATAGAACAATTTTGTGCTTGCCAAACTAGTCCTGAATTAATGTCTTTATTTCTGTATGTCATACTTCAAGAAAAATTGATAAACTGGAACAATGGTTTACAAACTGTTCTGCAGAGTTCTATGATTTCATGATAGTCACCTGTAGCGGAAGAATAACTCTCGTAGGTTCCTAGTTGGAACAGACCCCTATTACAAAAGACATTAAGAAGAGAAAAACAGAAGTTTCCTAACATGTATATTTTATATATACATGGGAGACACCCAGAGAATTAGTTCTCAAAGAGGTGGCTTTGAGTTTCAGCTTATGTAGCATCTTCAACAAAGAAAAGTAAATTTTCAGAGAAGTAACTAGAAAAAGGAAAAGGACTTTGAGTCTCTAGGTGTGGCAATTTGTGGAAAGGAAAATAAATGGCAGGTAAGGGCTAGTTAGTAAATCTTGTTGTATTAGTGCGTTTTGTGTTGCTATAACTGAATATCTGAGACTGGGTAATTTATAAAGAACAGAGGTTTATTTGGCTTATGATTCTGGGACAGCTGCATCTGGCCTGGGCCTCAGGCTGCTTCTACTCATGGTGGAAAGCAGCAGGCAGCCAGCGGGTACAAGCAGATCACATGGCGAAAGGAAGCAAGAGAGAGAGAGGAGATGCCAGGGTCTTTTAAACAACCAGCTCCGGCGGGAACTAATAGAGTGAGAACTCACCCACTACCCCCACCTAGGGAGAGCATTGATCCATTCATGAGGGATCTGCCCCCATGACTCAAACAGCTCCCAACACTGCCACATTGGGGATCAGATTTCCACATGAATTTTGGGGGGATAACACATCCAAATCCTATCATTAGATTCCTCTGGACCATCTCCAGGCTCATAGGCTTTAAAGTTGTCTTTGGTGGTTAGCCTTTGTTCTCCTTGGAAGAATGGGGAGGGACGCAAAATATCTTTTGTCTGTAAATCTATGTCCTGCTTTTAGGCAGATAAAGACAGGCCAGAGAGCTTTCCTGTATTTGCTTCTTTTTAATCGTCTTCTGCTCAATAATCCTTCCTATTTTGGTGTGGGATATTCTGATCTCTCACATACCTCAGTAATGCTCAAGTGAATGAAGCTGTTGTACGAGTTTTTGGGTTCTTCCTCCTCTATTTTGTGTAAATTGTTTTGTTTCTTTTTATAGGCTCTGTAGCTTATAAGAAAGGGAATAAAGATTGGAAATCATGATTGAACAGGTACTCACCCAGAGGAAATCAATCAGATGTAAGTATGCTGGATAATATGTGTGGAAGACAATGTTTATTGCCTAACCAAAAGCAATTTTGTCCTCTTTCATGCTAACAGAATCTCGATTTTGTACTGATAGCAATGTACTCAGTGTAGTAGACACTAGCATAGCTGCAAGGGGTAGCCAGTTGCAGAGATCCATTGCTTAGCCTCTATCTTCCTTGATCCCACCTCAAGAAAATCTCTTGGTTTTGCGGCATTTCTCTGACTTTCCACTTCTTGCTTATTCGGACTTTGTAGCAGCTAAGGAACTTCGACAACTAAATGAGTAAATGGTGATGAGGTGTGTGACATCATAAGGAGGTCCTGATTCAGCTTAGTTCTTTAAGGTTGATTCATGAATAGCTTTACCAGGTTGATTCACATTTAAATGTCTCAAGGAGAGCACTTTCTCTAGTTTCCTTGAAAGACAGTTCAACAGCCTTATCAGTTTCAATGTCGGGATGTAATGTAGTTGTTTGGTTCTCCTAAGAAGAATTTCTCTCTGTAAAAGAGTTTAGAATATTGTGTTATCTCACCTTCAAAATATTTTTAAGATTGGGTGATGATGTGTTATTGAAGAAAAACCTTCTTATTTGATCTGATTTAATTAAATCAGAAGTCTCATTCTAGGGGCCGGCCCGGTGGCGCACTGCTACAGTGCGCTGCTTGGGAGCGCGGTGGCGCTCCCGCCGAGGGTTCGGATCCCACATACAGACCGGTTCCTGCTCACTGGCTGAGCGAGGTGTGGGAGCAACACCGAGGGTTGCGATCCCGTTGCCGGTCCCGGTCCAGTACAGGCGCGACACTGAGGGTTGCGATCCGTTGCCAGTCACGAAAAAAGACAAAAAAGGAAAAAAAAAAAAAAAGTCTCATTCTATGTTTACATATACATAACCTTAGAATACAATCATTTTGGCTTGTTATTAACTTAGACTGTGTTGACAAAATCGTTTTTCTGTTAAAGTAACCTGCCTAATTTATTTATTTATTTTTTGCACCTGATTTTTGTTGTTCTTGTTGTTAAAGTTTCTTTTATTAAATGATTTGTTTAGTTTTGTTGTTGTTGTTGGGTTTTTTATTTGTTTGTTTGTTTGTTTGTTTGTTTGTTTTGGCAGCTGTCCAGTTTGGGTATCCAAAGATGCCTAATTTATTATCTGAACTGATAAACTTAATTATCAGCTTCTTTAAAGTTGCTTTGGAAGCATCCTTTCTAACATCAGATCATAAAAGCCAGGACTGGTATTTCAACTAACCTGAAATGCAATGATCAGTAGGCACAAAATAAAGTGTTCCAGACAAATTTGAGAAGGCATAAAAATGTAATGAAAAAAAAAGTAGTGAAAGAGAAATATCTGTCTCAACTCTATCCTTGGAGGGCATGGCAGGAACAGTAATCAGTAGTGACACCAAGTTGGAAACATGAAGGTCATTTACTCCCAACCATAATTTCCCAGAAGTAGAAACTGGAGTTCAGAAAGGCTGAGTGATTAACTATAGATTACATGCCTTGTCTTTAGCAGGATACTGAACTTTGGTTTCCTAACTTCCAGTCCCTTGTTGTGGGACTGTCCCTTGTTCTTTTAGTGGGGCTGATCACATCTGTTATGGCCATCTTTATAATGGATATCAATGGCCAGTTTAATTGGTCAGTCATCATTACTAAGGTGATAAAAATGGAGAGGTTAATCCTTCATTTTATTCACTTCTGATGGATAAACTTCAACCTTATCAAAACTGCCCTGGCTTTTCCTTTCCTATTTTTTTTTTTTTTTTTTTTTTTTTTTTTTTTCCGTGTCCGGCAACGGGATTGCAACCCTCGGTGCTGCTCCCGCGCCTCGCTCAGCCAGTGAGCGGAACCGGTTTGTATGTGGGATCCGAACCCTCAGGCGGGAGCGCCGCCGCGCTTCCCAAGCGGTGCACTATCCAGTGCACCACTGGGCCGGCCCTTTCCTTTCCTATTTTCCATTTCAAACCCGGACCTTAATCTAGTATGTAGAGTTCTGTAAATTAATCAAATAATGAGGAAATCTCACATTTCTAAAGCACCTCATATATATCACAACGCAATGAAATACTATCACTCTGCAGATAAGAGAAATGAATTGTTAAACTGAGTTGCAAAGCCAATTCTGTGTCCAAATCCAGTGCTCTTTCCACATTTTACCTTTTGCAAATCACCCGAAAAATGATTGAGCTTCAACTATATAGGACATAATTAACTCATGTCCAGAAATAAAATGAGTGAAGCCCAAACATTTTTCTCATCTATTATTGTTCCAATACTTAAAAAAAAAGACCAGAACTAGGAAGGTTTAAACATTTATAGTTGAATGTATTTATTCACAGCAAACATATACTGAGCACCTACTATGCACCACACACTGTTAGGTATGAGGGGACAAACCTACTGCTGTGAGTAATTTATAAACTGTAAAGACTAATGTAGAATATTATTATTTTAAAAGAAAATTCACAAATTAGTTAGAGTCTATAAATCCTTGGATATCAGTAGACCAAGGCCCAAATTAAAGACTCAAAATATTTAGTTAAAAGAAATCTCCCCACCAACAGTGAAAGTCATCACGTTGAAGGTGTATGAGAGTTCCTTTTTCTGGCTACCTCTATTTACAATAGCCAAGAGTTGGAACCAGCCTAAATGTCCATCATCTGATGACTGGATAAAGAAACTGTGGTATATCTACACAATGGAATTCTACTCTGCTATAAGAAAGAATGAAATACTACCATTTGCAACAACATGGATGGACATGGAGAAAATTATATTAAGTGGAACAAGTCAGGTACAGAAAGAGAAATACCACATGTTCTCACTTATTAGTGGGAGCTAAAAATAAATAAATAAACACGCAAACAAATCGGGTGGGGGGGGGAAGAAGACAGAATAACCACAAAAATTCCTCGAACTATTTAAGTCAAGTGAACAGATATGATATGTGGGGAAGGGGAGAGGGTGGAGAGGAACAGGCAAAGGGGCATAAAAATCAACCACAATGTATATTGAGAAGTAAAATAAAAAAAAAAAGAAATCTCCCCATTTACCTACTTCAATAGCCACTTCTATAAGATAAGGAAACCTAGAAGGGAGAGGTTAATTAACTTGCCAAACTCTACCAGTTAGTGTCTGCTAACAGCCAGGTAATTATCTTAGAAAATATTACAGTGGAATCTAAGATGGCGACGGGTCTGGAGCGGCCGTGCCAGGAGACAGCGCGATCCTGAGAAGTGTGCGCTGTGATACCAGAGTACTATTTGCATTTCCAAGAGCAACAAAAAACAAATAAATCTTTCAACAACGAACCTACAATGACAAACAAGCAACAACAGGTTCGAGGTTTTAGGGCCGACACAAAAGAAGACTCCTGAGAGCGCTCAAGCCCTGCTGCGGGTTCGAGCGAGCAGCCCGAGACAACAAAAGCCAAGTAAATCAGCTGAGACGACACAGAAATGGAGTGGAATGCGCCGGACCCAACTCTGCGAGCTCTGTGAGTCAACCCCAGCCCAGCCCCACTTGCGGGGCGAAGCCTGACTGCTCCCCGCCCG
>NW_007727118.1:511623-528157 GCF_000696425.1 Galeopterus variegatus | reverse complement strand
TTCGCGAATCTTCCTACCTACCTGCTGCCTCAGATTTCCGGAGGGGCCTCACATCCAAGGACGCTTCGGAGACCTCGGTACTGGCGAGTTCTAGAAATGTGGCTCTAGTCACCATTCCAGAAGCCGTTAAACTCCAGTCTTTGTCCCCGCCCCCCAAATATTACCATTCTTTCTAGTATCTTGTTTCTCCTTCCAGAAATTTTAAACGCATAGTTACACAAACATGTTCTCTTTTTTCTCTTTGTAAATACTGGCATTTTATTCATATNTTTTTTTTATTTTCTTTTTTAAGACCGCACATATTTTTAATTAAGTCATTTCCACCACTAGGTAGCTACATGCCAGCCGGACAGGTACGCACTCCCAGGGCAGCCAGCCTGCACTTCACAGTCTCTCCTCTCTGTCATCAGTGCACCTGCCCACTTCCAACAACCCACCTGTTGGAACAATGCATTCACCCCATTCAAAATATGCAGGAGAGCTGTGCCCCAAACGCCCAGCTGCCCACTCTACAGGGAACTAGGAGGCCTGATTGCTGTGCATCCTCCATACAATCTATGCACACATAAGCCTGGATTTGTGTGTCTTTTCTTTTAGTAGAGATGGATCCGTGCCATGAGGAACACTCTTCACCTGGGTTCGCTTTACTTAACGTGTCTTGAAGAGTGATCCATTTCAGTAAATGTAAAGCCATTGACACTCCATCCTTTTTGCTGCATTGTATTCTATCCTGCAGATGCACAATAACTTATCTAAATGGCTCCTCCTGACAGGAATTTGGGTGTTTCACTCCTTTGCTCTTCCAGGCACAATAGTCTCTGTGCAGAGGTCTCTGCAAACACACATGTTTCTAAAGGAAATATTTACCAGTCAAAGAGTGCATGCATTTTAACATTTTGATAGCTACTGCCAACTGCCTCTTGGAGCAGGCTATATGAAAACACCCGCTTCCCCTCACTGCAGCCAACAATGCACCTTCTCAGTGTGTATCTATGCCCACCTGGCCAGGTGAGCAGCTTATCTCCCTGGGATTTCACCTGCATTCCCTCCTACTGAGTAAGGAGATAATGCATTTAAACATCTTCTCACATGTTTAAAAGTTGCTTGTATTTTCTTTCTTTCTTTCTTTCATTTTCTTTTTTGGCCATTTTGTGTTTGGTTGCTGGCCTTTCTTATTGATTTATAGATGTTCTTTGCATATTACAGCATATCAACCCCTCTTCTGTCACATATGTTCATGTTCTTTTCCTACAATGAATGGTTGGTTGTTTTCTTGGTTTTCTTTTGGCCAGACAGAAAACTCTGACTTTTATGGAGTCAAACCTTCTTCTTTTATAACCTCGGGAGTTTATGACATACTCAGAATGGCCTTCCCATCCTGAGATTATAAAACCCAGTCTCTCATGTTTTCTTCTAGTAGTTTTATGGTTTCATTTTTAGAGCTCAGATCTTTGATCCATCTGGAATACATTTTGGTATAAAAGAAAGGCAGGATCCAACTTTTTTTTCCCAGATGGCTTCTTCATTATTCCTGCCCAGTTCAATGACTCATCCTTTCTTCCCCAGCCTACACGACATGCCGCCTTCACCAAACCCCAAACTCCTGCCAGTGCCCCAGCCTTTAAGCGCAATGGTTGTACAGATTACGCCCACCCCCACTCCAGCTTACTGACTCCAATGGGGGTGGGGGGTCTGCTGCTCACCCACCCAGTCCCCCAAAATGTTCCCCTCCCACTAGTGCAGCCCAAGAAGGCCTCTAGAGCCCCTAGTGGTGAAAGCAGCTCGGATAAAACCCCCCACAGTACGCTGTCTCAACGCACAGTTACTTAACTAAAAACAGGGATGACCCAGATGTCCAGCAATAGGAGATGCTTTAAATTAATTAGGCTTTTTGCAAACACCCTTTTTAATGAGACACCCTGGCATTCGTGAGCTCACTCCCTAACTCCAGGCAAATCACCAGCCTGGCTCCTGACACAGGCTCTATTCTTCCTTCCTCTCAGGCTGTCACAAGAACCAGGAGACATGAGGGCGGCGTGGTGTGTGCTGTACTGGGAAAAGCCGCGGGCCACCATACACTCATTCCAACATGGGGAGCCCAG
This sequence comes from Galeopterus variegatus, assembly GCF_000696425.1. NCBI lineage: Eukaryota > Metazoa > Chordata > Mammalia > Dermoptera > Cynocephalidae > Galeopterus > Galeopterus variegatus. Next base: position 526,055 of record NW_007727118.1, on the reverse strand, counting down.
ATTTCCAAGACCTCAAGGTCAGCCCATGTCAGGCTGGGGCATCTCCTTGTCTCCCTGGGTCAGACTGTGTGCCAGTGAAGGCAGGGGCTACCTCTGATTCACTGGCACAGTGAGGTGCACACAGTAGGTACTCAGGAAAGGGTGAATTACCTTTCAGGAAGGCAGTTTCTTCAACCACCCTCTTGGCAAAGCCATTCACGGTGCCTGTGACATGGAAGGTGCCCACAAAAACGTCGCTGAGTTTAAGGTGGAAACAGCATTTTCAGTAAATTTCCAATCTTGGCACCTAACGAAGCAGGCAGGGCACGCAGTAGGTGTGCAGAAAACATTTATGAGATTCAGTTAAGGAGGTAGATGGGTTCCTCCATTGTTAACAGCTCTAGAGTTTAGAGTTGCAGCCTCTGGGGCAGAATTTGTGGCCCAACATGACTAACAGACTCGGAGCCCCGTTTTCCAAACCAGGGCATCTCACATGCATTACCTCACTCACGTCCAAACTGGCAGCGGCCCACATCCCCACCTCGTTTCCAAGCATGAAGGCTGAGGCCAGGAACATAAACAGAGGGAAGATAAGGGCCGCAGCACAGGGGGCGCGAGGGGGCATCACCCCAAGAGGCTATGCCGTCCGTGCCACTCTCTCGCATCAGCCACCACCTCTACCCTCAGCCCCAACACCCACCAGAGCAGCTGGTAAGTCCTTGGGCAGACAGCCCCGGGCACCGAGCTGGGTACAGCAAGGATGCTAGCCCTGCAGGCCTGTAAACACCAGCTTCGGAGCTCCGCAGGCCATCAGGAGAGAGAGAAGGAAGGAATGAGGTGGCCGGGCCAGGCGAGCAACCAGCTGAGTCGTCAGGGAAAAATGTGCGAGAGGCTGAGCCTGACATACCCCCGGGAGGGTGGCTGCACAGAGCAGCACAGGCGTCAGGGCCCTTCCTGGGTGCAGCTATGCACTGGGTGCAGCTATGCACTGGCTGCTTGTCCGACTGCAGAAATCAGGTCAGGAAACATTTTAATAAGCGACTGGAAGACCAGACTACCCTCTTCAGAGGGCTTCTTTTGTTTTTTTGGCCAAGACAGTGACTAAGCATCAACATTTATGGAAAAAGGCACATACCTGGAGCCCAGTGCTGTCATTTGGGCTTAGATTCAGCACAAGGAAGGCTGGGTCACGGGCACCCGGAGGCAGACACAGAGGCAGGGCATAAGCAGCCACGCTGGGGTGGGGGGCTATGACGCTGCGTCCTTGTCCTGGTGAAGGGCGGGAAGTCCCGGAGAAAAGAGGGCTGGGAAGTGACAAAGTGGTCTGAGGAAGAGCGGCCTGAGCTGACAGTATTTAAGGAATTCCAAAACAGAGCTGAAAGAGTTTCTGGAAGTTATTTATAGGGTAGAATGATTGATCCCGGAATTAGAGGAGGTGGGTTGAAAGGGCCTGGAAAGATTCATCTGGTGAGATCACAGCTAAGAAGGAGCAGGGGACAGCTGGGGAAGCTCTCAAGAAGATGGGCCAGGCTGGCCAGGAGGAGGCGTCAGGGCTGCTGCAGAGAGCGGTACCCTAAAGGCCAAGAGAGCCGGGGCCAATTGCAGGTCCGCTCCTTGTCAGCCAGCCACCAGGCAAATCCTCAGAGGCAGGATAACAATGCTAACTCCACAGGGTTACCGCATGGAGTAAAAGCTCATGGGTACAGAGCACCCAGCACCCAGGAGGCATTCAATACATCGGTCAGATTCCTGCCCGTGGGACTGCAAACACTAGCAAGCCAGGGCTGGGACATCACACACATGCACACACACACACCCTGCCACAAACTGGGGATCCCTCAAAGGCTCTGGGGTGGTCCAGATGGCTGAGTCTAGACTGATGTCAGACGTGGGGCAATCCAGTGGAGCCCTAAGCCCTGAACACTGATGGGCAGGTTCCCTGGGCCGAGTACCCAGAAGTCATTCTCCCATGCTTCCCAACCAAACTCCCTGAGCAATCCTGGGCAAATCCCTAGCTCCCCTCCCCTCTGGCCTCTCTGTGACCATCAAGCCCAGCATCCCCTGACTCCACCAGACAGTGAGGGAAAGGTGTGGTGAGCTCGGTCACCCTTGTGGTAACCTCCATCCTCTGCTAGCACAGCCCAGGCAGCCGTGGGTCAGGGTTTTCCAGGCCTCCCAACTTCTGCCCACCCTATTCAAGAGAGCCAACTCAGAAGATGGCAATACTCTGGGTCAGCCAACACCCTCCGAGGTGGAGCACTTTCAGTTCAACCCAGCAGCTGCTCCCTGCACACCACCTATGCTGCAGGCACAGTCAGACGGAGGAGAGATTCAGAGAGGCCCTGCCCATTTTTATGGAGGTCTAAATTGTGCCTCCTGAGATGTTCATCACAAACCTATGAAGTAGGTAGACACCATCAGCTCCATTTTCCACATGAAGAAACTGAGGCACAGGGTAAAGATGACATTTTTGAGGTCACACCATGAGTACTGTTGTACCAACAACCCAAGCTAAGCCTGGGTTATGACAATGTCTCATCCAGCTGGGATGCAATACCTCCCTCAGCCTCTAGGTGAAACACACCCCTACATGGCCTCCAGCCACACACCTAAGTTTGAGGCTCCAAAGTCATCACAATGAACTAGGGCCTTGCTTTCCCACTGTTTGCTGTTAATTCTGGCTACTGACGGGACTATGTGCCTAGGACCACATATGCAGCATAAGCCTTAGTCCCCTGGTCCCAAATAAATTGAAATTCCCTAACTTCCTAACAGGATCTGTCTGGGGCATGTAGTAGGGGTACATGGGCTACCCAGGTAGCAAAATTTCAGAGGACTTGGACAATTCTCTAGGACTCCCAGTCCATGTTAAGGGAAAACCAAGAGTAAAACTCTTGAGCCTTCTCCTTGGCAAGCCCAGGGCTCCCACTGTCCTGTGCACACTGCCCTGGACACATCATCTTTGCTAAGACGGAGGGCAGGCTCAGCAGGCAGCCTTGGGGCACTCCTTCTCTCAGGGTTTTTATTTTTCTTTTCTGAAATGCTGATGGTTTAAAGATGTGAATCGTGTCCTGGTCCAGCTTCCCTGACCCAGGAGAGGTCATGGCTAAGCGATACCAGCTTAACTCTTGGAACATCTGACCGGTTGCTCAACCCCCGCCCTGCCTGCCGTGCCCCCGCCCTTATCTTTTACAGCATTTGGCGTCCTGGCACAGACCCCCATGTCCCTTTCATCGTGTGTCAGCTGATATTAAACAGGCAGCACCTACCTGGCTGTAATCCTCTCCTATCACTCTTTCCTTTCCACTAAAATGGAAAAAGTGACTCAGACTGGGGTAGCTCACCCCTTAAACAAACAGTCTACTCGCAGCTGAACGCAGGGCTCAAGATCTAATCCCTAAGATCTCGTCCAAGATGATATGAGGAGGAGGCTGTGGAGCCCAGGGTTCAGGGTGGCTTTGGAAAGTGGGTGCCGAATGACAGGAACCAAAAGGTCTTTCTCCCTCCTAAAACCCAGGCCCTGGCACCACCAGCCTCCCGGGCCAGAGAAGACAGCAGAGGGAACCAAGGGCCATTCATGGCAGCCACCAGGTTTCACCCATCTCCCCTCTCTCTCAGCCCCCTAGTGCCAGGATGCAGAGTCCAAGAAAAATAAAAAGCCACCATGCATCCCATGGGGACTGAGACCCCACCTCACTCTGACACTCAGAGCCTCTGACTCTAAGCTTTGGGCTTGTTCTCAAGGGGCTGGACCAAATCAAAACCTCATAACTCAAATGCTATTTCAGAGGCTCCAACTCTGCTGCTTACTGGCAGCTGGGCTTCTGTGGGCCTCGGCTTCCTCATCTGTAAAATGGGGGTGATACCTCTCATCTCAGAAAGATTTCATCAGGACAAAACAAGGTGTGAGAGCATTTAGGAAAAGGAGAAAACAAGAGAAGTCCTAGGGAGCCTTCTGCTCACCTTCAGAGGCAATCCCAGGCCTGCTCCCCTCATCCCAGTCATGAGACTCGGGAGAGGCCTTGGAGAGCACTGGGACCCCCGTGCCAACTTGGGTCCAGAGACTGACCCCCTCAGCTGGTCACAGGGCACTTGCAGGACCAGCAAGGCCACCAGCTGCCCCCATCCTCTTGCCTCTCTAGGGCACAGAATCCGGGCAGGGGGCCAGAGGAGCATCAACTCCCATTTAAGACCCTCCCATGTGCTTTTCAGCCCACACTGCTCATGTCTCTGGACAACAGCCCTCCCCAGAGCCTGCAAATCCCACTCAAGGGCCAGGCAGCTGTTCACAAAGGCAGGGCCCTGGCCCCGGGAAAGGAGGCGGGAGTTTGTCCACACGGAGGGGCCCAGGGAGCCACAGGGCGTGCGAGGACAGGCTGGTCCCGAGCCGGCCAGCACAGGCCCGGCTTACACTGTCCCCATCGCGCTGCCCCTCCCCGCGGATGCTCCCACAGCACGGAAGAGGTGGGGCGGGCCTGGAAAGGAAGAAAAGAGGGAGTGTCCACTCTGGAACTGCTCTCATTTATCACTGGTGAGCAAGGAAGCTGTAGGAAGTTCTCAAGCTGCCTGTCGTGGGGTGATGATTAAAACCATGGGCTTCGGAGGCCTGCTCCGAGCACCTTCCAGGATGGGTGCCATCTGCCTGCAGCGGGGTGAGCTCCCACCACCAGAGGTATTTGCCAACATCAGTCATCAGAGCCTGCCTCGGACAGGAAGACCCTGGATGAGAAGGCCTGGCATCCCTCCCAGCCCTCCGAGGCAAAAAGACCTTCAAGGTTCAAGCTCTATCCTCCGATAGTGGAAAGGCAAGATGGCAAAGTTTCTGGTCCCAGCAACAGGATGCCGGGCACAGCCCACCACAGCAGTCAGCATCTCCATGCCCAGCCCAACGCTTGCAACGAAGCCCACCCCAGGGCCAGGACACCAGGGTCTGGTCCCTCCACTTCTCAGCAGCCTGAGACCCCAGGAACCGCCAAGTCCTCTAAGTCTGAGTTTATTTATCTGAAAAATGACCCCAAAGCCAGAGGCCAGACCACCGAGTCCAGGAGCCCTCCCCAGGAGACATCCGCATCCTTCTCCAGAAGTCTGGGCACGCTCCCCGTCAGACCTTCACACTCCTGGGCGAAGGAACCATGTCTGGAGCAGCTCCCAGGTATTAAATGCAGAGAAAAGCTTGAAAGCCACTCCCCCCCTCACCCACTGTTATCTGTAAGCTGCACCCCTACCCCAGCAGAATCACCCCTCAGTCACCAGCAGGACCCCTTTGCAACTAAGTGTTTAGCTCATCTGGGGTCCAGCGGTGGCCCCTGAACCTGCAAACAGCAGCTTCACTGCTTCCTTCACATTTTACAGAAACTACAGTTACTGCCATCCAGGCCCACCGTCAACAACTGATGGAAACAATATAACAACGACCCTTGATAACAATCATTGTAGAATAATAACCGCAACAATCACATGACGGTAGCAAGTATTGTTAACACTCTGACGGCACCTGCTACCCTGCACCCAGCCCGGGCAGATTCCCGGCAGGCGGCACGCTGGGGCCGCGCGTCTGCACAAATGTCACTTCGTTTGAACCTTGCAGCTGCCCTTCCAGGTAGGGGGGCAGCACTCCTGCCTCCAAGGTGCAGAGAAGCTAACTCTGATCCGAGAGGCCGAGTGAGCGATCCAGGTCCCACGGGCAGGGTTCCGAACCTGCTCTCTCGGCCTCCAAAGCCCCAGGGTCCCTGAACGCCCTGCTTCCCTCCTCAGCTCCTGAACTTTCTTTTCAAAAGTCAAAGAGGTGACCCGACTGAACTGTGAGCTGGCAATGGGGGCAGGCCCTGCAAGGACAGAGAGGGCCTGAGGGAGGTACAGACCCTCCCACCTGCTATGCCCAGGATTTCCCAAAGTGCCCTCAAATCAGAAATTAGGGGGTTGGCTGAGGGAGCTTGTTAGAACCACCGACTCTGGGAATCTGAATCTGCAAGGTGGGACCCTGGGGCTCCTGAAGCTGGCTGCTGTGGGGATCCCGGGCTCCATCTTCAGGCATCTCTTGCTGAGCCCCTCAGAGCTCCACCTCGCAGGAGGCTAGGCCCACCCACCCTCCTCCTTTGCTCCCAGCCGATCCCAGGAAACACCAGGCAACCCTGGGCCAGCATTACAGACCCACAGAACTGCAATCCTCTGCCGTCCCAGGACCAGCCCTCCCCACCAGGGCACTCCTGGAGAGTGGGGGAGCCCCGATGCAGCCGGCTGTAGAAAGACAGCCTGGGTGGGAGCACAGCACCACACCGTGTTCCTCATGTCCTGGATACCAGGCGCCCCCTCTGGGTCTTCACCCACAGCCTCCGGGCTGAGTAAGCCCAGCCACGCACCCTGTCTCTGCAGCCTGGCCCCAGCCGGCTTCCAGCACCAGCCTGAGCCCAGAAGGACGGATTCCCTTGCTCTGCTCAAGATCCACAAGCAGTTTCCTGGGAAAATGATAGGCCGCTCCTAACAGCGGGCTGGGGAGGTGACCTCCCATCTCCAGGGCATCTGCTCTGGGGCTTGCTGAGCTGGCGGAAGAGACCAGAGCCCACAATGTCAGCCTAGACCACACTTTCTTGGACCTAAAAGAGGCCAAAGGGTGGTCCCTCAAGAAGGCTTAGCCCCATGACAGGAGTGAACCCACACGGAGGCCACCTACTGGTGCCGTGCATCTAACACACAGTGACAATGACGACTACAGGCAGTGTGGCAGTGGTCCTATGCAGTTTACACGTGAGCTCCTGTAGTCCTCTTGGTTTGCCTCTGACACAGGTATTATTTCACAGCCATTTTACAGGTGGGTGGGGAAACTGAGGCACAGAGAGGCGCTTCTAGGTGCCTCAGCCATGCTAAGCCCAGGCATGTGGGGGCGGGTGGCCGAGAGCAGGGCGTCTGCCTGGGGCACTGAACCTCTCTAAGCTCCATCTCTGCATCCCTCAGCTAAGGACGCTTTTCCTACCTCCCATACGGGGGGCACCACAGAGACCAAAGCGCAGGGTCCACAGACGCTGCACGGAGTGGTGGCTCTGGCCAGTGGGATGTCCGTCGGAGGGAGCCCTCCAGAAGACAACAGACAGAAGGCGTCCTTGTCTTTTAGACACACACACTGAAATGTTCCAGAAGAAGGAGGTGACAACAGGGATTTGCCTCAAAATCGCCAGGGTGAAGGGGTGTTGGGGGTGGAGCGCTGGATGGAACGAGGTCAGCCATGGGTTGACCCTTGTGGAACCCATGCAGCCGGGGGGCTTGTTGTGCTGTGTTGGAAGTTAGCACCACCACCACTATACCAATAGACTCTCATGGGCAAACCTCTTGAAGCTCGCCCTGTCCCTGCCCCTCGGTCTCCCTGCTCCCTGAGACCTGTGGGCAGTGGTCTGCAGAACAATGGGTCTTCCCTTTGGAGAAGAGCAAGCACACCCCACAGGCAGGCAGGGAAGACCCCGGTGTCACTGCTCCTTTTTGAAGGTGAGGCCACCACAAAGAAAAGGGGGAGGGCCCGGGGGTGGGGTCAAAGAGCACCCACAGCCTCCTCTTCTCCTGACACTTCTCTCCTGGTAGGTGCCCCCCCACCCCCGACTGCCACCACTTACAGTGAAGCACAAACCACTCGGATCAAGGATGCTGAACCAGTGATCTTCAAGGTATGGCCCCCAGACCCCCATCATCGGTGTGATCTGGGGACTCATTAGAAATGCAATTTCCTGGACCCCACCCCAGGCCCTCTGAGTCAGAAACTCTCAGGTGGGGTCCAACAATCTGTGTTTTAATTGCCCTCCAGAGGATAATAATGCTTGGTGAAGCTTGACAGTCACTGGTCTACACCGTAAAGAGAAACCCAGGACCCAGTCTAAGCAGGGGACCCTCCCCCTGTCTAACAGACTGAATCACTACTTCAAGCCAGGGGGAGGGCTGCCACAAAGTCTCGTCTTTGCTTCCCCTACCCCCGGATTTCTCAAAATCAGCACCTTTGACATTCGGAGCTGGATAATTATTTGTGGTAGGGGCTGTCCTGTGCATTGCAGGGTGTCCAGCAGCATCCCTGGACTCCAGCCGCTAGAAGCCAATACCACCCCCAGCCCAGCTGCAACCATCAAAAAAATCTCCAGACACTGCCACATGTCCCTGGGGGCAAAATGGCCCAGGGTTGAGAGCCCCTGCAGCCCACCTGTTTCAGGCCAGGGAGGATGACACCAGGCCCCCTCCCACCCCGCCTCCTGCTCCTGGCGGCTCCAGCTCCTCCACCTGCAGTGCCTCCCTCCTCACCAGCAGTGCCACCTGCTGGCCCTGCACCTGCCAGGGCCCTGCTTGCACCAGTCCCCACTGAACACCGCCACTGCCGCACTGGGTCAAGGAGGCTCCATACATTTCCAGTTTCCAACTGAGATATATTTCCACTGCCCAAGTAGTACTTTTTGAGCTAAACAGCCACTACTGAAACCATGAACCTAAATAATATTAAAAGAACTCCCTAGAAAACAATCACACCTAGAAATCCTGTTCCTGCCCTTCCATCCCAGAACGCGCCCTTCGCCCGCCTGTCCGCGTGGACGTCCTGCAGTCTGAAAGGACTGGGGGGCTGCAGATGCGCCCTCTCCTCTCCACAGCCCCTGTGGCACCAGTACCCTCCCTTCCTAGGACAAAGGAAGAGCAGCATCACAGGGAACGTGGACACGGGACACTTGCTCCACTCCCTCCTGTCCCCAGGAGAACACAGGCTGCACGGAAGGAGGAAGCTGGAACCACCACGTGACATTTCAGATGGTCCCCAAAGGAAACAAATGGAAAAAGCAAAAGAGGAACACGAACAGCAAGGGCGGACCACAGTCCCTCGCCCGTGCACATGGCACAGGGAGGGTGTGAGGACATGAGAAAGCACCTGCCCCAGCAGGGCCCCTCTCAGACACGGCATCAGCTTGCCAAGACCAAGCTGAGCTCCCTGGGGGGGAGGAAGGAGAAAAGGGCCCCTCAGTGCGAGGCTGTGAGGTGAGCCCCTCCCACCTGTGCCCCCCATCTCAACAGCACCCTCCCTTGTGCAGGGCTCTTGGGCATGGGCCAGCTCCCCCAGACCCAGGCTTGTCCACCACCCCCACAACAGGCTCCAGTAACGGATCCAAATGGGCCATTATCCCATGTGCCAACTTGGCATGCACCTGGGCATCTGTCCTCCCAAAGAAGATGGCTGGAAAAGATGAGCCCACCGCGCTCCACAGTGCACATCTGTATGTATCAAAAAGGAAAAAGGAGACACTGGGGCTAAGGCTCCATGCTACACACCGCTGGCCGGGGCCACGGCTCTCTTTCAGAAGCATGCGGAGGCTTGCTGCACCCCGCTCACCTGGCTTTGAGCATGGGCTGGAGGCCACTTATGACAGTGCACATGACTGTGATGGTGGGTGCCACTAGGAGGCCGTAGCAATGCGCATTCCTCTATGCCGGCTGGACACACAGAGCACATTCTGCACACCTGCGGGATGGGCACCCCCACCTGGAGAGAGGGCTGGCCTAGGGATCACAGGCGCTGACACCCCAAGAACACACGCGGGAAAGTGCCATCTGTATCCGTCAAGAAGCACCGTCTTTCAAACTTACAAAGGGTGAACCCCAAAGTCTGCAGCAGTGCTCTAAAAAAGCAGGTTGGTCACTGATTGGCCAGCACCCCACTGGGGTAGCTGGTGCTTCCATCTGATTGGCCAGTGCCCTGATGAGCATGGCAGGTACCTCCCTCTGATTGGCCAGCACCCCAATGAGCCTGGCGGGTGCCTCCCTCTGAATAGCCAGTGGCCACACCCTACTGGCTGATGAATGCTTTACTGCCTCCCACTTTAAATGAACTTCACTTGACAAAATCACCTGTTCAGGTGTCTTTTCCCCCACTGTACTGGGAGCTCCTGTAGGACAGGCACAGCTCACCTACTGCTCACCTGTGCATCTGGCATGCCAGCTCCTTCACGTGTGGACCTCACCTGTTCCTTCTGCACACTCTGCACAGGAAAGAGTGTCCCCCCCGCAGCACACATGCCCCTCAGCTCCCCCACGGGCACATTGGAAGACAGTGACTTCCCACTTCCCACTTAGGTTAGAATGCTCACCCCTTTTCATCGAGAGAGCACTATCTTTCCAATGCAAAGGTCAGAGTTTTCAATTTAAATCTCTTCCCACTACATACATACATTTTGATGTCATTTTGTGGCATTTATTGAAAAAATAAAGAGGCTACCAGAATCCCTATTGGTAAGGTGCTGGCAGGAAAGAAAAGGACACAAGAGTGAATCTCCCCAAAAGAACACAGTTCTAGGAAACAGAAAATAAAGGAATTCTCCATTTCATAGACAGAAACATCTCAGCAAATAGGCTGGGCTCCTGCCCGCAGAACTCTGCCTAATGAAATTTTGAGAAAAGTGGGTCAGACTGTGGTTCCATTTCTTAGGTCTGAGTCAACAAAGAACGGTGACATTTACTGCTGTGGGCTTATTACTTAGGTTGGGAATCTTCCAGAAAAACTGCTACACTGATAGGAAGCGGATGGGTTTTTTTTTTTCCTTTTTGTCTTTTCTCGTGACCGGTAATGGGATCGCAACCCTCGGTGTCGCGCCCACACCACGCGCAACCAGTGAGCGGACCAGTCTCTATATGGGATCCGAACCCTCGACGGGAGCGCCGCCCTCTACCAAGTGCGCCACCGGGCCGGCCCCAGAAGCGGATGGTTTGATGTCTCAGACTATTTTACATGCGAGATGACACAAAGTGACCCACATCGCCTGCCCTGTGCATCCGGCCGAGCATCTAACCACCAATTCATCCATTCTGTAAACTTCTCTGCAGTGGTCTGGGGCTGGGCTGACACAAAAGCAGGGTCTGAGACGGCAAAGACCCCCCTCCCCAGACCAACCCGGAACACACCCTTTCACTGCACTGACCTCGTGGTATGAACGGACTTGGCCTGGCCCATGACCCCATAAGGACATGCCTCCATGGCTCGGGCTCAGAAACTCAGAGGTGGCAGTGAGTGGTCTGATAAGCCCCCCAGTGGGCACTTTCTGTGTTACCTTTTCTCGTTATGCTTACCCAGTGATGGAGGTGCTAGCATGGCCCTTCACGGGACAGCCAGGAAGCCAAGAACCCACACCCACAGCCTCCCCAAGGGCTGTGACAGTGACAACAGGGACTTACTCTGTGCTTTATGCAAGTTATGCATGAAGCCCTCACAAAAATCCTGCCATCATAACAATCATCACTCCCCTCTTACAGATGGGGAAACTGAGGCACAGGGCAGTTAAAGGCAGAGCCGGTAGGAATGGCTAGCTCTGGCTCTTGCCCTTCGCCATCACGCCACACCCTGGTCTCCATGCGTGTTCTGCACAGCTGCAGCTCCGCCTGGGAGAAGGGCCAGGGCAGGCTCCACCTTAGGACTTCAGTCTATCCACTAGCCGGGCCAGCAACTCTGCAACTAACATTTGGCAAAGTGCTGACACCAGATGAGTCGATTTATGGGAGAATATAAACAGAGGGAAAGCAGAAGCTATAACAGAACATCGCCCTCCTGTGAGTAAAAGAAGACTCACGAAATGCCAGACCCAGCCGGACGCTGCTCGCCCTGCAGCAGAACCCACCAGCTCATGGTTACCCACCAGGCTCGGTGGCCACGTCTCATCTCTTCGTCCCCCACTGGGCAGGGCATGGGTCGTGCTAAGGAGAGAAATGTTGCCTTGCCACGATCTCCCCAAACACAGCAGACTCTGCATGCAGAAGCACCTCGGGACAGCCGTGTGAACCCATGTACATGTGCACGGATGTGCATGTGTGTGCATGCTCGTACACGCATGTATGCCCACAAACACACAGGCACACACAGACACGTGGATCACACGCAGACACACACGCTGCACACATATATGCATGCCTTGACACACATACACACAATCACACACAAGTACGGTGCTAGATTTGGCCTGCAAAGCATTTTCACACGTGCCACTTCATACCACAACCCCATGAGGTGATGTGCAAAGGGTACCCCATGCAGACAAGGGGCCGAGAAAGACGAGGGAGCAGCCTAGACTGACTCCACTGGCAGATGGCAGAGGCTTCGGGGATCTCAGCGGCGTCCGGAACCTCCCTGCACAGACACCCCTCCGACCACGCCTCTGCAGTACTCACATCTAAACAGGACCATGGGAATGCTGTGCTCTTCCCTTTTGCAAAAACAGCACTACAACTGGAAGTTATCACCACGCCTCCCATTTGTCTGGTGCTTACTACATAGGAGGCATTCTGCAAAGCCGTTCACATGTACGCCTCAACCAGTCTTCACAACCCTCCTCAAAGCAAGAACCTCTCCCCATTTTCCAGAGGGGCAAACTGAGGTGCAGGGACTTGTCCCAGCCCAGCCAACCCCGAGAGCCTACCAGTGGCACAAAATCTTGGTCTGCACAGCACCGGCCTCTCCACGGTCTATGCTGCCCCTGGGATTCGGCAATCTGACGGCCAAGGAACATGCCCCCCACATCCAACTGCCTGCCACCCAGCACAGGTACCCAAAATTGATGCCAGAGGCCCCCACGTCCCAAGCCAAAGCTATCTGTCAATTCTTGCTGCAGAGGGCCCAGCCTTAGATCCTAGTGAAGGGACCCAGGAAGGAGCAGGGGCAGAGAATGGGTTAAAGAAGCCCCAGGAGCTGCCACTTGCTCCCCTTTAGTGGCACTTACATTCTGCTGGCAAACGCACACGAGGGGCACCCGCCAACCATGTTAATGAGGGGTTTTCCAGCCAAGGGAAGTGGCCCAGGGAGAGTCCTGGGACAGAGTTTGGAATGTCCTGCCAGGAAGGAGAGATGAAGGGCGAGATTAAAACCAGAGGTGGATGAGGGAGGGCCAGCTAAGCTAAGGAGACTCGAGGCTTGTTTCCATAATGCAAGGAGCGGAAGCCAGTTTCCCATCACCTCCTCCAGGAAGCTCCCCTGGCTCTCCCCAATGGAGTCAGCCCTCCCAGACCGTGTCAGGACACTCATCACGCTCCATATGGGCCACAGAGTAAATGAACAGGGTCCACCCATCAGACTGTGATCTCTTGGAAGGGAATAAGGGGTCCCACCCTATTCACCTCTGTCTCCGCATAATCCCCCAGGCCAGGGGTGCATGGCAAAAGCCTTCAGGGCCCAGGCAGGTTATGCCATGTGTGGACAGGCCTGCTTAGCCAAAAAGACTGTGCAGATTGTGGCCAACTGAGGGAGGAAAGGAGGGAGGGATAGAAGCGGGGAGGGAGGGGAGGAGGAGGAGGGGGGAGAAAGAAAGAAACTGAAACACCGCGTTGGCCAATGGAACACCCCCCACTCCCAGGCCCTGTTTCGACTGGGGCCCCAGGCCTGGGCTACAGCTCGGGGCACCAGGCCTCTCACAGGGAACAGCTGACAAACCAATGTGAAATGAGGAGACAGACCTGCAATGAGTCAAGGAATGTCTGTGCCAGGCAGTGGGGAGATGGGCCCAGGACAGGACTCACAGGGACTGGACTGGGACCCCAGGTTCCCAGGCCTGTGCCCCCACAGGCCTGTGTCCCCACCAGCCTGAGCAAGAGTCCAGTGAGATGACGTGGCACGGCCCTTGACACCGGCCCACAAGCACCAGCAGACCCATTCCCATGTGTACTTGTCTCCAAAGGCTGTCCCCAGAGCCACGTGACGTGACCAGGCAGGGACGGACCTCGTGCTGCTCCAAATGCAGCTCTGCTCAGGCTCCAGCAGGGTGCAGGTGACTCACCCCCGGTCCTCCAGGGGCTCAAAACACTGATCAGCCGCTCGCTGTCACTGTTATTAAGTGGGGGAAGGGGCCTGTTCCCCACATGCCTGCTCCACCCAACAAAGTCCCCCGTAACCCAAGAAGAGGGGATGGGGCGGTCCAGGGAAGAGGCAAGGTCAGGGAGACGGGCCAGAGTGCTAGAAGGCAGGGGCAGGGCGGACAGGCATCAGCTGTGCTCGGCTAAGGGCGTGGCCCTGGGGAGAATCCAGAAATATCTGAAGGGTGGGGTAAAGGGGCAGGCTCTGGCCAGCACCCCAGGAGCAGCCTTGGGGCAACTCAGAAAAGGCTGTGAGCTTGGCACAGGAAGACACTCCTGCCCGGGCCACTGCTGGGTGGCCATGGTCCCCAAGCAGTGACCTCAACTCCAAGCCCTCCAGCTATTGAAATCTGGACCAGATGAGGGAGAGGGCTTCAGGGAATTGGCTTCTGAACTCCTCCCACTGACTGCTCTTTTATGGTGGGGGAGGTGGGGTAGAGGATGGAAAAGGATGTCTTTCCAGCCAACTTGATTGAGTCAGAGCAAATTTAACCATTTGGTATCTGTCAAACCTCACAAAACTTGGCCGACTCTCCCCACAAATTATTGTAAAAAGCAACCACGTGGCTGGAGCCAACCAATGGAGTGCCGAGGAGATGACCTCAATTTCC
>NW_007727118.1:509032-511051 GCF_000696425.1 Galeopterus variegatus | reverse complement strand
CAGGATGGAAAAGGATGTCTTTCCAGCCAACTTGATTGAGTCAGAGCAAATTTAACCATTTGGTATCTGTCAAGCCTCACAAAACTTGGCCGACTCTCCCCACAAATTATTGCAAAAAGCAACCACGTGGCTGGAGCCAACCAATGGAGTGCCGAGGAGATGACCTCAATTTCCAAATATTGGGGTCATGTTTCATTTCCCATACTCTCCTTCCCCGTTGCAATGTTAAACAGCCCCCAGCGCGATCCTACTTTTCACTCCTTCACACACTTGGCTGAGAAGAAGGTAGGAAAAAGAGCTGTGTGTTCAGAGAAAACTCGGAAAACATCCGGCAAATCCCAAGACTAGGAAGAGAAAGGTGCATGCAGAAGACTTCTCCCGCCAGCCCTGCACCTCGAGTGGACAGCCGTCCCTCTGGCCAGGCTTGGAGGGTGACTACAAAATGGGTCCCACCCTGGGAGGTGGAGAGAGGTTTGAGAAACCCACCCAGGAAAGCAGCTTCTCCGTATGCTCCCAAAAGTCTGTTCTGGCGAAAGTACAACATCCAGCCGCACAGGCACAACCCAGGCAGTACCCCAGTGCCACCCCATGCTTCTACTTCCAAGGGCTGCACCTTGATTTGAAGGGGGAATCAGAGAGGGAAGGAGACAGGGCTGGAGCCAGGGAGATGGGCAGCAGGCAGGGATGGGGGGACACAGAGCGCCCACCCTGGGCGGAGGCACAGCCAGCCAGTCAGCGCCCAGCCCCAGCCTTCTAGGGCACGATTCTGCTGAAGGATTCCCTCCTGAGTTCCTGGGGAAACCCCATCAGGGCTGAGTCCTTGAGCAACGCTGGGATCCCCTGATCATATCCTGCCACCCCTCTCCACATCACTTTTCTGGGGGCCTCTACCATCCCCCACCTTCAACTGACCCCAGTTAGCCCAGGGTGCCGGGAGAGGTGGTGGCAGCCCAGCGATAAGAACCCAGGTCCTTGCCCCCCGAACCCCTGAGTGGTCCCCACACCCTGACTCCCACTCATCCACTTTAGCCCACCAAGCACTAATCACGCCAGGAAAAAAGAAAAAGAGTATTTTAATTGGTGAGTGGAATGCAGAAAGCTATTCTTCCCACGTGTCTTGAAATCACGATGTGGACAGAAGCCTTCTCACTGGCGGACAGCTGGCTGGTGCAGCTGTCCACCGAGCCCTCTGTCCCATCACTTTCCCTGACCCAGCACCCTGAGCTCTGAGCCTTCATCTCCCCAACTGTCAGTGGGGCCTCTGGGGACTTTCTGGGAATTTTGGGGGCTCTGATGTTTAAGGGTCTGTGAAGACCCAATCCCACAGCTCACCACCAAAAGTGGTGCTTAGAAAAACGCTGTCCTGTCAGGGAGCTGCACCGGAGAGAGCTGGAGCTGCAGGAATCCGGGCAGGGATGCAGCCCTTCCCGGAAGCAGGGCTCCTCCAGGGCTGACCCCTGGCAGAAGGAATCCCACATCTGTGCATCATCTGAACCACGCAGCCCAGACTCCAAGACCATCTCCTGGCTTTGCTCCATGCATCCCATCCCTAGGCTGTGAACCAAAAACTGCCTCCCGTGGGAACAGGAGGTTTGGGGGTGGGATTAGGAGCACGGCTGGTCTACCACCCTTCAGGGCTCCCTGGTGCCACCAGAATTGCAAGAAACCCTGTCCCCAGGGGAGGCAGGGAGCCAGCCCAGACTAGAGGGAGAGTGTGCATGGGGAAAAGTCCAGGGCCAGCGCCAGGGGCTCAAGCTCCTGGGATTCCCCCCACCCCCAGGAGTCCCGGCCCGAATTGACGGGCTGTGACTCTAGGGGGCGACCCTTCCCGGTTTTCAGCAGAGGAAGTTCTGCTGCAGGGCTGTGTGGGCCAGAGCTGGACTCCTGTGATGTGGGACGGAGAACTCAAGGTTTAGAGACAAAAGTTCACCCGCCTCGTGGACAGCCCCTGTGTGATCGGACGCGCAGCCCTTCTCGCGCCACGGCCCCACCCGGCCCGCCCGTTTGGGGAGGGGGCGA